>NW_009697982.1:0-5528 GCF_000703405.1 Apaloderma vittatum | reverse complement strand
GGTGATCTTGCTGTGGCAGGGGGTTTGGACTAAATGATCTCTAGAGGTTCCTTCCAACCCCTAATATTCTGTAATTCTGTGATTCTGGTACTGAGAACAAAACACTTCCATGTCAATGTGCTGACATCTGATTTCTAGTTCAATAAGATCTGTAGCTGTGTTCATGTGCACCTTTGATCTGCCTGGAACCGATGGAGAGAGTAATGGCTGCCGAGCTTTGCTGCTGGAATGTAGTTTGTGTGCTCGCATACCTGTGTAAGTTTAGCTTAAAGTACTGTCTTTGATAGCTTATGCAGTTGTCTCTTTTTAGAAAAGTAGGCGAGATTTTTCACATACTCCATTCTATTGACTCTGATGTGTGAGTGGTATTCTCCATCAGAAGACCTGTATCTAAAACTCTTCTAGACCATTGGAAACAGGGGTTGTACACAGGAGACATTACAACTGTCTGGTAGCATAGGAAATGTACAAACGAGTTAATCCTGCCTAATTTACCTTCTGTGTTTCATGTGTGTTTTGATGTAGTCTTTAATTACTTACATTGCTTTGTTTTCCCTCTTCCTTTCCCCATAGGATCCATGAGTCATTCACAACACAGGATGGGTGGTGGTAATTTAAATAGCTGCTGTTAACAATTGTGGAGAAAAACAGAATTAGGTGTTATTGCCTCATGTTCTTTTCTGCTATTTAAACACTCTTCTGAAGGTGGAAATAGAATAGAAGAATGGCCACATTGAGTCAGTCCACATATGTCTGTTGATGAGCAGTGTGTTTTACAAATGCAGTCACCTAACACCTTACAAGTTTCCAGGTCTTTTAAGTGCAGGTGATTTTGGAGTTAGTTGTGGGTTTTGTCTTTATTAGTGTCAGTAAATTTTATTCTCTGAATATGTCCAGCTGTTTTGTGAAGTCAGGCAGGATCCAGAGCATCCTTTGGTCACGAGTTCGTGGTTTTTCAGGTGCAGTTCCAGTTTCATGATGAACAACCTCCTGTCATTTTGAAGCTACCTCCAATGATCTTAATTCAACAGCTCTTATTCCTTGTAATTGAAGAGACAGCATACAATTACTTGGTACCATCACCCTCTAGAACCTAATTAAAGCTCTGTAAATTTGTAAGACCTCTCCAAAATTCTCTTTCCTAGAATGAGAAACCTAAGACTGCTTAGACTGCATTTTCTGTTATTCTTTTTGAGATAAGGTGAATAAAAAAATCCAGTGTTAGGTATAAACATAAAAATGGTTAGACTGAAACATAGTTTTGTATAATGACTTAATGATGTTCCTATCCTTCTAACACGTTTTACTTTTTTGAGAACTATCAGGGACCAAACTGCTGCTTTCTTGGGACTGCCATAACCCAAAATCTCATTCCTCAGTAACGTAACAGTCAGCATAGACCCCATCAGCTTATTAGGACTGCAGGTTTTTTTTCCGTCCCTGTAGATCACTTGACTCGTTGAATGTCATCAGCTATTCTGCGGCCCATGCTCTCACAGTCTTACAGTGTCCATCCATGAGTTGTTAGCCTGTGCTCTTTTGAATTAATGGACATTGCTCACTGCTCACCCTTGCCCCTGATCACAGATCCCTGAGAAATTTTGCAAGTGGCCTCTCTCCACTGCAGGAATAGTCTTACCCTTTGTTTGCTGACATTTAACCAATTACTTGTCTGCACAAGGCTTTTTTTTTTTTTTTTTCTCCTTTCATGACCACTTCGTTTTCATGTTTGAAAAATTTTGTAGCAAATTTTCTGAAAATCCACCTTAGCAATGCTTTTATGTGTCTCTCTGTGGCAGTCACGGCTACTATGTCTGTATGTCTGAGTACTTCATAAATGCCGAATTTTCTTTAACCGTACACCTGTGAGGCTGTAAAATGTCTTCAGTTATGGAGTAAAGCACAGAGCAGCTGAAGTCTAAACTGTGTAATAATGTCCAGTTTCAGACTAATTTTATTCCTCCAGAATTATTTTTTTTTTCCAGAATCTCAGCCTCATAGAACATGCCATCCATTTTCTGTATGGATCTGTAATATTGACTGTAGCAGTGACTAGTTCTTCTCTAAATCACAGTCCGGTGTCTCATGTTGAGTATGTAAAATACCATCTATCATCTAACAGAGCCACTCCGTGGTGGAAGCAGTGGTAGAATTATGTCTCTTGTAATGACAAAATCCCTTGCCATTCAAATTTCTGCAAAAAATGATGTTGCAGAGTCTACAGATTTGTATGACAGATGAATTTGTTGTGCTTTGTCCTGTGTGAGTCAAGGGTTGTTACACCGCCAGTGACTTCACAGGGAAGAGACTGAAGAAGGACAAGTTAGTATCATTACTAGAGATGTTTCTTTGTCACTTTAAATCTGAAGTTAGTGTTAATGACACCAGCTGGTCTCCTGGTGCCATCCAGCATATTGTGGTGTGCAGTGAGTTCAGCAAAGGCCAGAAATGCCCAAATCGATGCAAATAATGACATACTGCCAAAATGCAGCAGTGTGACCAGCAAAATATTTTAAAATCTTATTTGCTGATTGTGCTCATTTACTTTGCCCAGGATACCTGAGAGAATTTTTTTTTTAAATTGAAATTTCTAGTGAACAAAAGTGAGACTGTATAGCAGAAGAGCATGGAAAGTACTTATTTTTGCACTCTTTTACTGTTGTGGGAACTCTGGACTTGAAAAGAGGTAGGTTATGCATGTGGATTTTTATTCATATCCCGAGTAGAAGTGGATTTGATCACTGTATTCTGACATCCTGAAATGAGGTCTTACAGTCCCCAATGTTTGTTGGTAGTCAGCACGTTCTGGGTTGTGCCCTAAAGGTCATGGTATCCAAGCTAGTTAAAAGGTTTCTGCCTGGTGGAATCTTGCAGCTGCAGGAGAGCAATAATTTAAGACTGAACACAGAGTATATATCATCAGTAGAAAATAAAATAAGAGAGTTGTCTGATCTACTGCTTCTGTGCTGCAGAAGGGAGGAGGTGTGGAGGGATGGAAAGAGAAGGAGTAGGAGGAAGGCAGAAGGGAAATAGAAGTTTCCTTCACCCAGTAGCCATCCTCTCATGCTTCTGTTCATCTTGGCATTTCCACAGGGGGAATCAAAAAAGTTTTTTAGGACTTTTATTAACATTGTAGAGTATGTTAAGACTTGCAGTGTTTCAGTATTACTATAAATACATAAAGCCATTCTACCACATGCACAGAATTCTTCATAGGTATGTTTAGAGTACTTGAAAACTTATTGTAATCAAAGAAAACAGAAGGGGAAGAAGAATAGGGTAAGGAAAGTGAAAAAAATAGATAAGTAAATCTAGGGAGCATATGTGATAGACTGATTTGTAGGAACAATCATGTCCATGCATGTACGTGTTTGTACAAATCTCTGTTTTTGCCCCACCTTCTCTACCCCTCAGTTGCTTGCATATCTGGGACATTTTTTCCATTGGGAAAAGAAAACTTCCTACAGCTTTAGGATCTTTTAATATAGACTGCATAGCTGACAGTACAACAGGAGAAACAGGGAAGTGTATAGTTTGTGCAGCCAGCCTTTCTGATGAATCCTAACGTTGACTTCTTGCAGTGTTTTTGTATGTAATTACTAATTTAGTTGAGTGGAATTTTAAATTCATCTGTAGATAGAGTTTATCTAAATGAAGAACGGGATGGTCAAATGCTGAATTTTATTTCTTACTTCCTCCCCTAGTAGTTCTCATTTTCCCAGTAATATCAAGCTTCTGCCCAGGCTGTGATGGATGTAGGTTAGATACTGTACCTTAGCTCAAGATGATGACTCACAAGTGGAGCTAATTAGTTACTACAGCTCGTCTGGGTGTTGGACACTTCAGTCTTGAGGTCAATAACCAAATGAGATTGTGATTGTTCCAAACGCTGGGAATCTGTATAACCTAGACAACCCTGTCTTTTAGTTATCAGTAATTAAGCTGATTGTGTGGTAGTCACTCTTCTCTATGAGCCTTCCTCAAACTGTTGAGGATTTGTCTGTTGCGGAAATGTTAGGTAGGGGTTTTCAAAGTTACTCTTAAGGGTCATTATTTATGCATTTCTTTCCACTTATTCTTTAAAACAGAAGACTGCTGAAACTTAGAGCCATCTGTATTAACTGTTTTTTGCATCGCCTTGTATGACTGCGGCAGGGCATGCTTGTTAGCTGACTGTGCTCTCTGAACCTTCTCTCCTTCCTAAAGAGATTGGAGGATTATAACTTTTATATGCCACTTCTCATCCAAAGAACTTTGTACACAGTACTAAGTTTTAATCAGTTTACTTATACAAGACTCAAGTCCTCCATTACTGAAGTAGTGTATTTATCTCATACCCCTGACATGAGGACTACACAAAACAGACCTTTTCAAAAGCAAACATCAGGGTTCTGATAAGGTCTTGGGAGTTTCAAGAAAAGTCTTATATGCCCTGCATTGTTTTTTAGGACTTGTGATGTAGCTCTTGCTGCTGCATTGGCAATTTTGTTTACTAACACAGGGGCTATGTTATCACTCCGCATCACAGCATCATGTTATCACTCTGCATCACCTCTGATATAGGTGAATCCAGGTCTTCTCATTTATACTCCACCTTTGGTAAGTACTGTGATTTATGGAAATGATCTCCCTCCCCATGTTTAAAAGAATGAATTTAGGTTTAGATCCAAACCTACATGTTTAGTGTCCAGTACTGACTTCCTTGAATTTGTGTTTTATACTGACTGAAAGTAGAGTAGCACTGAGCTCTGGCATATGTGGCTTTGTTTTGTTTTTACTGTATTAACTGCTCAAAGAGTCATTCAGTTATCTTTGTGTTTCTGATGAACGTACATAATAGGCAATGTGATGGTACCCTCCTCCTGATCTCAAAGAGAGTGGAAGATGATACCATGCAGGTTTGTGGTTTTTCAAACTTTTCTGTGTTTTTCTTCCATGACAGTGGCTTTGCAGAGATGCTTTCAACCAACAGGTGTGATTTGTTGTAGGATTCTGGTCACCTATTAAATTATCAGGTAAGATTAAAGTAAATGAAAGATTAAAGAGCTTGCTCGACTTTCAATTTTGCGTTGAAGCTTGACAGCATTGCAGACCATGTCACTCCATAGTGAAAGTTGCAAAAAATCTTGGGGTGTCTAGTCTGAGTTCCTGCTTTTCAGAGCCAGCGGGCAGGTCAGACTGCATGGATCAGGGGTTTATGCAGTCTGTGTTGAAAAAGTCCAGAAACAGACACTGCACAGCACTTCTGGGCAACCTGTATCTCTGCTGCACTGTGCTTATAGGGAGAAAGGTCTCCCTTTCTCACCAGTCTGAACTTGTCTTGTTTCAGCTTGCGCATGTTTTCTTTCACTCACCCATCATCAGAGAGCCTCTTTCTGCCTTGTCAGTGAGGAGAAAGCTGCTCTGAGTGTCCTCAAACCCTTCCCTTATCCAGGCTGCAGCAAGGTCCCCACACAGGGCAGGTGCTACAGCTCCTGAGCATCCTCAAAGGGTTGTCGTCAATGTCTCAATGTCCACATGGAGACCAG
>NW_009697981.1:0-1129 GCF_000703405.1 Apaloderma vittatum | reverse complement strand
TTCCCCCAGTTTCCCTCCATTTCCTCATTGTTTCCCCATTTTTTCCCCCAATTTGTCTTCATTTCCCCATCATTTCCCATAATTTTCCCCAATTTTCCTCCATTTCCCCCAATTTTCCTTTGTTTCCCCATCATTTCCCCATCATTTCCCCCAATTTGCATCCATTTCCCCACCATTTCCCCACCATTTCCCATAATTTTCCTCAATTTTTCCACCATTCCCCCAATTTTCCTTCTTTTTCCACCATTTCCCTCAATTTTCCTTCATTTCCTCATCATTTCCCATCATTTTCCACCATTTCCTCCGATTTTTCCATCATTTCCTCCAATTTTCCCACCACTTCCCCCAATTTTCCTTATTTTCCCACCATTTCCTCCAATTTTTCCATCATTTCCTCATCATTTCCCACCATTTTCCCCCATTTCCTCATCATTTCCCCCAATTTTCCTTCCTTTTCCGATCATTTCCTCCAATTTTCCCACCACTTCCCCCAATTTTCCTTATTTTCCCACCATTTCCTCCAATTTTTCCATCATTTCCTCATCATTTCCCACCATTTTCCCCCATTTCCTCATCATTTCCCCCAATTTTCCTTCCTTTTCCGATCATTTCCTCCAATTTTCCCACCACTTCCCCCAATTTTCCTTATTTTCCCACCATTTCCTCCAATTTTTCCATCATTTCCTCATCATTTCCCACCATTTTCCCCCATTTCCTCATCATTTCCCCCAATTTTCCTTCCTTTTCCGATCATTTCCTCCAATTTTCCCACCACTTCCCCCAATTTTCCTTATTTTCCCACCATTTCCTCCAATTTTTCCATCATTTCCTCATCATTTCCCACCATTTTCCCCCATTTCCTCATCATTTCCCCCAATTTTCCTTCCTTTTCCCATCATTTCCTCCAATTTTCCCACCATTTCCCCCAATTTTTCCACCATTTCCCCAATTTTTCCATCATTTCCTCATCATTTCCTCACCATTTCCCATCATTATTTCCCATTTTCCATAATTTCCTCCGATTTTCCCACCATTTCCCCCGATTTTCCTTCTTTTTCCCCTATTTCCCCAATTTTTCTACCATTTCCTCGTCATTTCCTCACCATTTCCCATCATTTTCCCCCATTTC
>NW_009697980.1:0-923 GCF_000703405.1 Apaloderma vittatum | reverse complement strand
TGCAACCAGACTTGCCTATCCCGCATCAGCCCTTTTGGCCCTCAGCATGCTTGTAGCAAGTGTGGGTAGAGCCCTTCCCATATCTTCATTCGTGAAGCCTAACCATGATGATTATTTAGGGTAGAGTCCAAAGCAAGACAATATTTCCCATTATTTATGAGCAAATATTGTTCTATAGGATCATAACTGTTAAAAGACAAGACATTATTAGAGGACTATGTGATATTTCCTACAGTATTTAAACCTGAGCTCTCAGATGTAGCTGTTCATATATAACCTGAAAGGCAGTCGTGCCGATGAGTTTTAAAGTCAAACAAAGCAATATTTAGAACTGCACAGCTGGCCATCAACTCCACATCATTAATTCTGTCACAGATCAAATCCATTGGAACAAAAGTATTGTCACCAATTGTTTCGTGCCATGTAGAGAATGCAAGTAATTCCATGTGGTCATGCGGTTTCTTTACAGGTGCTGTTTTAAACCAGAATCGTTAGATGTGGTACTGTGTGTTAATGGCAATTAGTTTGCTACTACTGCTAAGGGTTCATTATCTACCATTGACATTAATTATTCTGTTTTGGCTCATTGACTTGCAAAATCACTAAACGAATCCTTTGTTACAAAATACCACATCTGAAGAATGTGTTTGATGGAAACAAAGGTCTACTCATAACTTCCTGACACAGATGATGAGGGAACCAACAAGGGGAAGTGCACTCCTGGACTTGCTGCTTGTTAATAGAAAAGGTCTTGTGGGGGATGTAATTGTTGGAGGCTGTCTTGGACAAAGTGATCAAGTAATGCTAGAGTTCTCCATTTTTGGTTAAGTAAGGAGGGGGGTCAGCAGAACTGCCATCTTAGACTTCCGGAGGGCCAACTTTATTCTCTTCTGGTCCATAGTTAAGAGAGTTCCTTGGGAGGC
>NW_009697979.1:4092-5755 GCF_000703405.1 Apaloderma vittatum | reverse complement strand
GAGGCCGGCCCAGCCCTAACCCATGACACCCTGATCTTGGGAGAGCCAATTTTCCCCTGGGCAAAGGACCCCTGGGACCCCCAGCTGGGCCTGCAGTCCAGGGCAACAAAGAGAGGAACAGAGAAAGGCATGAGATGGGTCGAAGCATCTGTCTTTTTCAGACCCAAACCCATGCAAACGCCATGTCCTCTAAAGCACAGCCTGATGTCACTCTGTAGGCCATTCACTGCAGTGCAAGATATTTGTTCCCTTTGTGCTCCTTGGGAGGTATCTTCTAGGAAATACTCATGTGATCACGCTGTCTCCACCTGTTTATCCTGCCTTGGACAATTTGGGGACCCACTTGTGATTTCAGCTACATTTGACAGAAAGGTCATGACCTCAGAGGTGCTTGATTTTATAAAAACAGGCAGCGCATGTGGAAGCGAGTCCTTGTTCGTGCTCCCAGTGCTGCAGCCTTTAGCAGACATTTGAGAATCCACACCCTAGAGCAACTGCCTCAAGGTCCAGCAGCAGGAGAGGCTTTGGTAGGAGCCTGCACCTTCTTAAACACCAAGTACAGCATAGCTGCACACCCAGCTGGAAGAAACCCTTGAAGAAAGCCCGTAGTCAGCACAGAGACTGCCCACATCTGCCCAAATACCTGCTGCTGCTCCTCTTGCCAACATGGGCTAACACGGGATGAGATTATCGACACTGACTAGAGCACCGCAGAACTGGGTCCTGCCAGAAAAGGGAAGTTTCTACTGTTAAAAATTGCATGCACGAACCATTCTCATACCTCAGAGGAGGAAGAATCTGGTTGAAGTGTCACCTTGTAGGCACTGTGGCTTACTTTGGTCCTTTAAATAAGCCTGAAGTGGCTGCTGAGCCCCAACCCGCACTGACGCCACTTGCTGCACAGCGCACCCACGAGCAGCTGCCCCCAGCACCTTGTCCTTGAACATCCCTGAGGACTGATAACGTCCCTGCCTGCCAGCCTGAGCAGGGGCAGACGTGGTGTCTCTTGGCACCCTCCCAGTCCATGGGATCTGCTGCACTCTGTGCAGAAACAGGAGAGGCCCGGACTCCGGCAGGGGAAGCCCGTGCAGGGAGACCGCCGGCCTCACCTCTGCTAAGGACAAAAGAGGATGCTCCCCGAGGGCTCTGCACAAGGAGCTGCTCGTGGTAGGAGTGGCCCCTCAGTCACCACCAGCCCACCCACTCCTGCCTCCAGGCAAGTTGCTGTTTCCTGGCTTATGAAAATCACAGGTTTTGACATCCCTGAACCTTGCTCAGGGATGGACCCTGCCCTCCTGCAGCGCACAGCACCCAGAGGCAATGTGTCCTCACACGGCCCAACCATGCCCCGCTCCCAACTGGATTTGGAGGCATCGCTCGCCGAGGAAATCTGGAACAAGGAACACCTGCCAGAAGTGCACAGGCTGCTCAAGTTCAGAAAAGGCCACAGTGAAAGTGCAATTTGTGGCGGGCAGAGCACCTCTCACCCGGCCAGGCTCTGCAAGTCCCAGCCCCCAGCACGACAGCGCAGCCTCACTCCCTCTGGGCTCACCGCCTCGAGAAGGTCACGGTGCCACTAAACCCAACCTCCCCAAGAATCTTATCAGGAGCCTGGTGCAACACCGCTTCTCACAGCGCACACATGTTCTGCCTTGGCAAGGCT
>NW_009697979.1:3701-4034 GCF_000703405.1 Apaloderma vittatum | reverse complement strand
CTGCACCCAAGGCTCCGCGCTGCACCACGCCATTCCCGGCTCACTGCGATCCTCAGGGACGTGACTTCTTTACACCCTCAATCCCGCCGCGCCAAGATCTGGCTCCAAGCAGCGGCTGGCACGGCCCGGGAACAGCCCCCCAGTGCTTCACAGGGATGGGAGCAGCAGAAGACAAGGTCAAACCTTTCCTCTAGGAGCATCAGGCCAAAAGAAGCTTAGGGTAAGTGCAGCCTTCTCCCAGCCAGGCACTACAGCCTTCCACATCCCGACACTGCAGCCTTCCACATCCCGTCTGCTGGGAGCCAAGACACCTGCCCCACGGCTACACTGGTT
>NW_009697979.1:0-3682 GCF_000703405.1 Apaloderma vittatum | reverse complement strand
CGGCTGCCCCTTCCCTGCTTTAGCTGCCCCTGCCCTGTGCTGCCACCAGCCCCTGTGTCTTGTGAGCCAGACCTGAAGACCAATCCCTCAGAAAATTAATTCAATAGGAGGAAAGGGAAACTATTTTACTGGTCCCAACAACACAAACCCACGGCTGGGAGGGACCATGATGAGCATCTGATCGGGGAGGGGGTTCCCCATCCCCTCGCTCCCACCCGGGCACACACAAGCCCAGGTACCGTTGGCCTTGCTGCAGTTACAGGGCGAGCTGCCCGGCTCCACTGCCTTTTGGCCTCTGCAGTGCACTGGCCGACGTCCAACGCTCTCCTTTTTGAGTCCTTGACCATCTTCTCCTGTATTTTTCTCCACTTGCTCTGCACATTGAAGCATAGGGACCTCTTCCAAAATGAAGGTGCATTTTTTTTTGTCGCAGGGGATGCTCCCAGGCTGCCGGCTGAAAGCAAGGGAGAAGATGCGGTGTCCAAACACACCACATCCTCACTCAGCCCTTGGGCTCAGCCCTGGCTCACCAGGGAGCTGAGTTTGTACCCACGAAGCCAAACCTCGACACCTCCGTTGCTGCTCCACAGAGCGCCCAGGCGAGCAGTGACGCCGGGCTGCTGGGGGTGCCTCTGAGCGTACAGTCGTATGGCTTGATCTCAAAGGTGCTCTGGGAACTTTTATAAACATAGATCTTACTTCCTCCAAAGAGGGAAACTGAAGTTGACACAATTACTACGTGCAAAGCTGTTTATAATTGACTATACGCTTAACCCCTATTTTCAGTACATTTGAAGGTCCCATTTCCATCCTGCCAGCTAGGACCAAGCGACCCTCACATCAGCTGTTCTTCAGCTGACACAGGCCACAGAAACTGATTCACAGCTGACGATGCCATGAGTTACTAGAGCAAGGCGTGCTGCTCGCTTCAGACAGGACACGTGACCGATCTCTCCACTTTCACAGAACAGGAACTTAGAAGCAGTTACCCCGGGGCAGGTGGAAAAGGGATTTACATCACTGTAAATTAATAGACCAAATACAGATGCAGCTGTCTAGAAATATAGGGCTGCACTGTTTGGGTCCAGAGGTCACTCCAGGCACCTCCTGCTCTCTTACTCCCTCAAGGCCAAGGGTCTGACCAAGGGAGATTGGAAAGAGCTCGTTCAGCTCGAGCTGCCCAGGGCTGGCAGTGTGAAAGCACCACCGGGGAGGGACTTGCCTTCTCAGTTCGGTATCTTTGGACGAGTTTCATAGTATTGACAGGGGAGGGATGAAACCAGACTATTTCTTTCTCTTTTCAGATCTCAGATAGCCTTTGGCTCTTTGTCCCATCCACCACCACAATTCCATTTCTGAAGATATTAAGAGCCTTTTAAAAGGCATTACTTTATTAGGATTGGCTTACACAAAAGGCTTTGGTGAAAAACTTTTTTCCTCACCCAAGGGTGCATGCCTTTGCCCATGCCAGCTCATGGATTGCCCTAACCTCTTCATAAAGCTTGGCAGTGAGTACAAATCCTTTCCTCTTCCTTAAAGCCCTGGATTACACACCTTGCAGGCATTACTTGTAGCCTAACTCTGCAAAGCTCTTTGGGATATAATTTAGATAAGCAGTAGTCTAAAAATAAGATCTTAATCCTGTGCGTGCAGCACAGCCTTCACCCTGAGCCCACATAGGACCAGTTCCAGCCTTTCCTGTTCACTGCAAAAACAATTTCCAGCTAATGTGTTTATTTTCCTTTGTACCAGCTCACATTCTAAACTAACACATCTGAACGCTATCCAGTGGTTTACTGAGTACAAGAGCCTCTGATGTCACATCCTTCTCCTCTCTGGGGAGGTAGGAAGAAAGTGGCTTGAGCCTCATCCTTTGTGGAAATAAACCTGCTCAGGAGCATCAAGCCAAAGCAGTCTTAAAAACCACAGCCCTCAAAAATTCAGGGATCCCAAAGTCTTTATTGTAATGACAATTTACCGAAAGCACAAAATTGGGAGTGCAGGAAATTAATTTTAAAATAACATAATTTAAATACTGCTCAAAACTCTTCTGAGTATATTTTCATTCTAGTAAATTCCTAAAGAAAGCATAATACTGTTTAAGTCCTAAAGCACTAAAAAACACTTTTTCAACCAGGTGGCCAGTCTATCAGGGATGAAACTTACGGAAGTTTCAGACAAGAAGTGGGCAGGATCTCTGTACCCTCTCGGCTGGGAACTCAGGTACAAAATTAGCCACAGAGAAGCCCTGGCCAGAGCTTCCTGAGCCTGATGCTGTTCTTTCATCACCCCAAGACAGGCCAGACCTGATGTCCACCAGGTTTTGTTATTTTGTGACCAACTGAACCAGACCGATCTCCCACGCTGGGGTTGCCACTGTGTGGCTGCAGACGGTAACTGGAGATGCTGCTTCTGGAGCTTTCACCCATGACCACATCCTTTAAATCTTCTTCCTTTAACAGCTCCTTTGGTCTTCAGTAAGCTAAACCCCTTCCTTTATAAAACATAAACTTCTACTATATTCACAGACATCTTGTAAAGTGTCTGCAGTATTTTGAAGATGACAATGTACTGACTCTATGGGGTAAAATCCCGGCCTTTTTTTGCATGTTTATCCAGCGTTTGGCACAACGATGTCAAGCTAGATCATAGCTACTGCTGAGTTTACTTACGGCCATGACCAGGTTCAGCCCCGCTCAGTTTGCAAACTGAGATTCTCCATTCCCCTTTTCCTTCAGGGCCACATGCCCTTTGGGGTATCTGATGGGGCTCTCTCTGGAACCAAAAGCCTAGAGAAATCACCCATCAAATAATTTCATGCTGCTCCTGACTTCCTCTCAGAGCAGTATAAGCTCCCCATCTCCCCAGTATGCCCAACCACAGGGCCACCAGTGTACCACCACGGGGACACACTCCTTGTCACACACTTCCACCCTCCTGCTGAGAGCGAGGGGCATCCTCCAGGCCTCCCTCCTCCAACACTCCTCATCAGACAGGAGATGGGTCAAGAAACCCCACGGTGGATCCTCACCCTGATTTACTCCTGTGCTACATTCCCACTTCCCTCACCTCCACTGGGTACCGAGCTGAGCTGCCATGGCCCCTGTGTGCTGGCTGCGCTTTCACACCCCTCCCCATGTTTTCCTTCTCATGCAAACACATCATGGAGGGGACCTGAGGTGCCAGCACTTGTCCCTGCAAAAGGCATCACCAACTTAACACCAGGAGGGAAATGCTTCCAAGGTTTCAAGAGCAGAAGCCAGCAGTGGGGCCAGAGTAGAGACACCTCGACTCCTGCCCAGCAGCTGCCCCCAGCTCTGCAGGGGCGGTGCGGTGGCTTAGAGCCAGTGCTCCTCCTCGCTGGCTTCCACTCTCCTCATCCTTGTACCGCAGGCAGGACACGAAGATGCTCAGAGGCTGGAGCAGCTCTGCTGCAGGACAGGCTGAGGGAGTTGGGGCTGTTGGGGCTGGAGAAGGCTCCTTCAGGCTGGAGAAGACTCCGGGGAGACCTTCCAGCGGCCTGACAGTGCCTGGAGGGGCTGCAGGGAAGCTGGGGGGCGGCTGTTCACAAGGGGCTTAGGGACAGGATGAGGGACGGTGGTTTTAGACAAGAGCAGGGTAAATTTAGGTAAGACAACAGGAAGAATTTTTTCCACTGTGAGGATGGTGACGCACTGGCACA
>NW_009697978.1:0-373 GCF_000703405.1 Apaloderma vittatum | reverse complement strand
CCGCCACAGGGATTTAGGCGAAGGGGAAGGCTCGGAGCTCTCAGGGCTGCCGGGCCTTTCCGGGCTCGCTCGCCCGCCTACTAATGACACAACTCTCCAACTCCTCTTTGGCCTGAAGTCAAAGCTGCAATTGGCAGGGAAAAATAATAAAAGAGTAATAAAAAAGGCAATTTCAAATGAAGTTGATGAGAAAGGCAAGCAGCAGGGCACGCGGCGGAGTTGAAGGCTTGTAGAGGAGCATCCCTTAGTCCTCTGCTCCCCCTCTCCTGCCGCAACAGCAGGGAAATTTGGGGCAAAAAAAGACGCGACGGAGCTAAAATAAGAGACCCGAGAGAGACTCCGCACCCCAAAGTGGATGCTTTCAACCTTTTGG
>NW_009697977.1:10392-10646 GCF_000703405.1 Apaloderma vittatum | reverse complement strand
GCAGCGATCCCGGGAGCTGGCAGGGGTGCTGTCTTACCATGAATTTATAAGTCTTCCTTAAAATTTCTCTGTGCTACGCGAGCAGGGACTGGAACACCCCTCTGCAGAGTCTCAGAGGGGCCATGGTGAGCAGCACGGGGCTGTTGCTCGCCACGACCATCAGCAGTGGGATCACAGATTTATTATCCTCGGGCGAGGCGGGACCCAGCTCTGCCCTCCCGCAGGCTCGGCATCCACCTCCGTGCTCGGGCCGG
>NW_009697977.1:9679-10095 GCF_000703405.1 Apaloderma vittatum | reverse complement strand
TCTCGCTGGCCCCAGCTTTTAGCCCAGGGTACGTCCTCGCCGCAAGCCCGAGCAGCGATTGCTTCCTGCTGTAATTAAGATGCCAAGCGCCAACCGGCTCGTTATCGGCTCGAAGGGGAGGGAAGGGAAATGAATGTGTAACTTATAAAAAAAAAATATGCCTTTAAGCCCAAAATGTAAAACATTAACCGCTGATTTGTATACATTATTTTTATATACCGAAAGCCTGTTTAATCTAAAGTAGAAATGGTAATAAAATGACTCTAAGGATAAAGCGCTCGGCTGTGAGAAGGGATGAAGGGAGCGGGGCAGGGCTGCGACGGACGGAGGGAAGAAAGGATGGAGGGAGGGAAGCAGGGATGGAGGGAGGGAAGCAGGGATGGAGGGAGGGAGGCAAGGAGGGAGGGAGGGAGGTA
>NW_009697977.1:6604-9610 GCF_000703405.1 Apaloderma vittatum | reverse complement strand
GGATGGAGAGAGGGAAGCAGGGATGGAGGGAGGGATGCAGGGATGGAGGGAGGGAAGCAGGGATGGAGGGAGGGAAACAGGGATGGAGGGAGGGATGTAAGGATGGAGGGAGGGATGTAAGGATGGAGGGAGGGATGCAGGGATGGAGGGAGGGAAGCAGGAGCTGCTGGTTCTTGCTCCACTAACACCGTGTGACCTCCTGCACGAGGAGTTGCTGCCAGGAGCGGTGACCACGCTCCTTGGAGCATTTTGAAGCAGAATATGTATTTTCTTGCCCGTGACGGCAGCTGGGGGTCATTCAGGGCTCCGCTCAGCTCCTTCCAGCACTGGCAGCCTCCAGGCCGGCGTGACCTCAGGGGTGAAAACACGAGGGCTAAGAGTGCCACGGGGGGACAGAAGGGAAAAACCAGCGCTTGCGCCTCTCCCAAGGGGCAGTCCTGCTTCTTACCACACAGGCGGCCCTTTTTTCCCAACAACCGATTTGATTTCTGTGTTACAGTACATAGGTATCTGCTAGAAACACCCCCTCCAACTCCAGTTTGGGTTTAAGTGACTCCTCCGACTTGCTCGCGGGCGGTGGCGCCAGCCCACGGCGCCGATTTACTGGGAAGGCACCACCTGAACGGAGACAAACGGCTCCTGCCCCAGCAGCGAGCAGAAGGACGAGCTGGGCGGCGTGGGCGAAGCTCTGCCTGCTCATCCTCGGCTCTCTGGTTCCCAAACCTGCTTTTCCCACCGCGGAGAGCAAGGCTCGGCAGCCCCCCGGGTACAGCGAATCCCCCTGCCCGCAGAGGGACTTGGGGGAGGAAAAGGGATGTGATAAGAGGGAGATGCAGCATAATTTAGCTCAGATCTCTCAGGAAGTGCTGCTGCCTCTTCATACCCTGAAACGCATCTCCTGAAAACTAGGGTAACACATCGAGTTTAGCCAGAGCGGGTGTGAAGAATGGCTTGTTCTCTGGGACAACGTTCCAAACCACTAACAACGAGAACACGGAAATGCGGGGTGTTTTTTTCCCATCTTTATTTTTTATATTTTTTTTTCCCCTGTGAAAATGCAGGTCAAAAACGTTGATTTCATGAAATCACAGTTTTATAAAGTGTCATTTGTTCAGTACAAGCTCGTCCTTCCGTCGCCTTCCCCCAGAGAGATTATCAGCTCCATCGTGCTCTGCCAACAGTCCCTTTCCCACACTTTGGGAAGGAGCCACACGACAGGAGCCACCCGCCTTTGTCGCTCCTCCTGCTATTTGTCCTCCTTACCCTGACTTGAGGTTCTGTCCTAAAGTCTGGTTGTGTTGTGAAACACATTTCAGCCCAATTTTAACGCGGGTAACGAAAAAGCTTTCCTGATTTTCTCTTCTGCCGGTATTGCACAGCCAGCCTTGATTCGGGAGCTGGAATTTTTACGCCGAACGAAATGGAAAATGTCCTGGCAGCAGCAGAGAGTCAAGGAGATCTCAAGCTGGCAGGTAGCAAACCCCTGAAAACTCCTGCGAACCACATTTCAGGATGGTGAGAAAGCACCGGTGGTTTGTGGTATCAGCCGAAGCGTCTTTCCCATCCGGCGGAGACTGCTGACGCCACAGCCCGCTCGCCCGGCCGGCTGGCACGGCACACATGGGCCAGGCGGAAACCTGCAGCCACGCTTCCTCAGTCGAGCTGGCACAAAACCCCAGGACTGAAGGTGTGGGGACAAACCAGACAGGACGGAGACACCGGCTAATGCTGGGGGGAGAGAACTGGAGAACGCGGACGTCTCCATCCACCCAACAAAGACGTTCCGGGTGCACGAGGTTCTGCCTTTCACTCGTCCGCGTAGGCGGCCCGAGGTTAACGTTAATGCTACCGATGAAACGTAAAGCTCTGAAGTCCTGGCACCGGCAGAACTCGAGTCTAACGCCGACGCGCAAAGCTGTCCCCCCAGCACACCGCAGCGTCCCGCAGACGCCACCGAAAGCCACGAGACGCAGCCTTTGGGAAGGGAACGGACGGGGCTCTTGTATTGACACATCACCAACAGCGCCGTGTCGCGCTGACACGTCGCCAACAGACTCTTCTTAGAAACAACCAACAGGTTTTTCTCCTCCTCGCCTCAGCGGGAGCCGAGGAAGGGTGCCAGGCGTGGGGAGACGGGTCGGCGCCCTGCACAGGTGCTTGGGAGCTCTTGGGAACCCCGGAGAGACATTTCGAACCCTCCTGCTCCAGCGCTTGCCCTTCTCAGTCGTTTACGGCATGTGGAAAAAAAAGAAATTGAGCCAACCTCCCCATTCCCCCCACTCCTTCCTAGAAGACACGTGCATAACGTGTTAATTGTTCACTAAAAAGACCCCTAACGTGGCATTACGGATACAATTAGGTGCCTATTTTGTATTAAGTGCTTTAGAACGAAAAGTGCTATATAAGCTATACCCATAGTGGTGACAGGTTTAATTTTTTTTCTCCTCCAAGAGTTCCGCATTTTCTTTATTACATCGCAACTTCGGTTTCCCGATTCGGGATGTCACTGCTCAGCGTCTCGAAACCAGCCCGTGGTCTGGGGGACCAAAAAGCAAGAGCATCACTTGCTTAAGGAGCACCCGTCCCCGGAAAGGGGAGTTTCAATTTCCCAGCTGTTGTCTAAACGAGCTTCACTTGAGAAAGCTGCCCCAAAACCAGCAGGGATCCGGCAGGACCTGCCTCATTTTTTGGGAGCTGTTTCTCAGCACACACCGGCAAGTGACCGAGGCGAGTGAGGACTTTGAGCAGCCCTGAACAAGCGCCCTCCCAGCTCACCCTTCCCTCTGGTTGCGTTCCGGGCTAGCATCACCTGCCTGTCTCACTTTGAGCTGGGCAGTTTTAAAAAAAATAAAATAAAAAATTCAAAGCTTAAGGCATTCTGGGCCCAGCTGCCCGTGCTGCTCCATCAGCTCGTTTTGACGGAAGAGGAGCGGTACGAAGCCTCACGCCAGCCCGTCGGCGCTGGGGAAGGCAGGCTGAGCTCCCACCCTGCACAACCAGGGCGAG
>NW_009697977.1:0-6583 GCF_000703405.1 Apaloderma vittatum | reverse complement strand
CCATAAAACGCCGCAGACCTTGTCTGAGGTGACTGAGCCGCCGTCCCGGGTTGCTGCCCGGACGGGACAGATCCCGTCAAGTGCGGGGTCGGTGGTGGAGACGGGATGGAAGGAACACAACCCTGCCCACCGAGGAACACCGCACCCTCCTCCTGCCCGACAGCAGCGACAGCAGAGCGAGAGCACCAGCTCCTAAGTCGGGGAGGAGACGAGAGCTGCAAGCGAAGCTCTTTCTGGGAACAAAGTTCTTTTCTGATTCAAGAAGGAAGCGTCTGCGGGGAAGGGTGGGAGGTGAAACCAAGAACCCAGCTAGTTACTGCTGTCGATTTTCCCCACGCGAAAGGCTTGAGGTAGAGATGATGCTACCCAAAGCCTGCAGAAACGTTAAGTTTTTCCTCCAGCTAGAAGGAAGTCAGCCAGCTCCCCTCGGCGCAAACAACCACGGCGGCACTCAACATGCCCAACCTCCTCCCGCGGGCAAACCCGGCGACCACCGACTTCCCCTCGGAGGCCGAGCAATGGGGGTTTTCACCCAAACCCCCCTATCCTCCTGAAAAGCACAACCGCATTCCTCCGAAAAGCGGGAATTTCCACCCACCGCTCTCAACCTAGCACTCACACCCAAAACGAGTAATTCCCACTGTTCTGGGGAACACTTAAGCTCAGGACGTGCCTTGGAACTGGATCAGAACGGACGCCAGAGGTGAGGCTCGAGAGCAGCGAGCCGCCGCGCCGCTATCCTACTTCAGCACAAAACACCAGCAGCTGCCCTCGGTGCTCCACGGCAGGGGTGGGTGGAAGCTTTCGCGATTCCTTCTTTCAACTAGGTAAAAAAACCTCCAGGACAGGAACGGCCTCACGGTCTGTTCTCCAGCTGACCGTGCTTGACTCGCCACGTCCAGCTGACGCTGCAGTCGGGGGCGAGGGTGCACTGCAGCTCGATACCCGAGTCCGGGACCTCCATGTCGTAGCGCACGGGCTTCCCTTCCTTAGTGACCAGGCTGAAAGCAGGGACCGGGATCTGTGAAGCAGAATAAACAGATCTGAGGGAGTCTCTTTCAGAACATACCAGCCCTCTGTCGAACCCAGCAAAAACTTCCCAGCCCATGAAAAGCTCCCGGAGAGAGGCTTGTGCTTGGCAGGAACACTCAAATCTTCTCTCGTAAGAAAGGATCTCAGAAAGGGGACTAGGTAGCGTTCACCCCGCTGCCTAAATCCTCACCCAAATTTTTGACCATCGCTTGTGGTTCCTGAACTGCCTGAGTCTGGGCACTGCAAATTCCTCTGCGGGCTGCTCATATTTTGCTTTGTGATGTCCAAGAGAACGAAGGAGGCCAAGTTGAACCGACACCGCTCCGATATTCTGGGACTTCTGCGACCTCTCCGTCTAGAGCCGATCGCCGTGTTTTACACTGAGATGAGTCACAGTCCCACAAACACTCGGGAGGTTCTTTCAGGGACTGCCAAAGAGGCCCACAGGGAGGTCCTGCAGAGGCTGCCAATATCTCCTCTAACCTAACAAGTCAGAAGCATCGCGGCCCATTTCCCTTCGCTGACTATCCCGCGCCTGGGGAAAAAGTCATATGGAGATTCTTCTTTAAGGTCCCTTCCAACCCAAACCATTCCGTGATTCTATAGGGAGCGGGGAAAGGATTTGTCTTTGTAGTCAAGGAGAAGGATTTTCAAGCTGCGCCACGGGTACTTTTTAAGATGGAGAGCCCTGTGGTCCCTCTGACAACTAGCAATGGCTTAAGATTCAGAGAACATCTCCAGCGCTGCTGTTATGAGTGTGACACCACAAGTCATGTCACTAAACGTGTCGTTAGAAACCACGAATGGACTTCTGGGTCACTGGTTTTAAGGCATGAGGAGGCTGCACTATGGAAGAAATTGCTTCTCGGCACTTAACTCCCAGCTTCGTGTCTCACCTGGCTGCTTATCCCCGTGGCAATGTCTCCCACCTTCGTCCTGTGGAAATCCCTGATGTGCAAATTTTCTCCGCTTAGCAACTGGATCTGGATTTTCACTCCTGAAACGTGCAAGAGAAGTCATTAACTTCTGCTGTCAGCGTAAACGGCTTCGTAGTCCAACACAGAAAAACCCGTCAGTGAGGCTCCTGCATCAGAGCTCCTTTTCCTCATTAAGCATTGAGTTTATGCAGGTCTTCCGCTGAGCACGGAGGCTTGCTGAAGAGAACAATGACTCATGGAGCAGAGCTGGATTTAGCAAGAAAGCAGCTGAAGGGATGCACTGATTTGCACAACATGCCCTCGGAATTATTCGGTAGACATTTATGGTTATAAAGCATATATTCTCGCATGAGGCGAGGCGTGCAAAGCTGAACCTGAGTCTGTGCTGAACTTCTCTGGCTTTTACTAAACTCGAGTGCCTTCACCCGTCTGGGCCAGACTCAGCCTTGTGACAACCCCACCTCTTTGAGGAGGGTCTGCGCTGTCTCCATATCCCAGACTCTCTAGATGCTGCGAAAAAATCATACCTGCCCGTTCATCCCGACTTCAAAATATTCAGACCCACCGTTGAAATAGCTGGGAGTGTCCGTGTGCCGGCTGCGGGTCAGGAGGTTGTTCCAGCTGAAGCTCTGTCCATCCGCCTGGCTGTTCCAGGAATGAATCCCGGAGCTCATCGTGTCCCTCAAGCTCTGGGAAGCCTTCATGGAGTTCTGCGGGAGCAAGCACAGGTTTGTCAAAGGCTGCTAAAGAAAAGGAGCTTGCATGAGATAACCTCGGGGAAGAAAAAAGCAGAAATCCGTTGGGATCTAAGGCTGGGCCTTGAGTTTTCCAACATTCACCTGCCATCTAGAAAAATGGGATGAGCAGCAATGCAATGCTTTGCAGACACACTAAGGCATTCTCAGTAGTCAAACCAATAACCAGCAGAAGAGTTGGCTGGGAAAAGAGGTTTTTTTTGTATGGACCAACAGGAGAATGAAGCATCGGATAAAATTCTAGTGTTGGTAAGTGCCAAGAAAAAGTCAATCGTACATAAACAACGACAGACCCTACATTGCTTGAAAAAGTCTGTTTTATCTCGGGGTCACAGAAGGTCAATCTGACAACATCAGCACAGCGGTAAGTACCAGCCCAAAGTCAAATGAAATGTTAGGGTTAGGTATTAGGGAAAAAAAGCACAACAGAGTCGCATCCCACGCTGCACGCCATGCTGCGTCAGCAGCTGAGCTGCTGCACAGAGCTCTGCTCAGCCCTCCTCAGAAAAGCAGTACAGAGCTGAGAAGAGGAACAGAAATAGGAAATAAAGCCGATCGCCGTCCGAACTGACTCCTGTAGATGGCAGGCTACGCAGCTTTGGGCTCCTTCAGAAACAATGACTTAGGGGCTTACTTCCTTCCCTGCTTCAACACGGCTTCCTCAGTGTTCCTCGCCGGTATTCCCTACCTTAACAACACCAGAGCAACCAAAACTAATTAAAATTAGTATTTAAGTGACTTAGACTGTGTAAGTCATTAGTGAGGACGGGTTAAAAGATGTTTGTGGATCCATAGGCTGGCAATGAATATCCAAGAGCAGGGTCTTTCTTTTTCTGCCCTTTTCCTCAACGGCCCTTTGGTGGCCGGTGTCAGAAGGAAGAGATCCTGGGCTGCACAGCTCTCTGGGCCCCAGCTCCTGCGTTCACCTTCAGGCTCTTGCTTCTGCACAGAGAGGGGCAAGGCCGCGGAGATTTTCCATATCCATGCGCTTTGACGCTTACTGCGAGCCTACAGCAGAGGAGAGCAGCCGGACGGCCAGGATCTGCGCTGGGCAGCACACTAAAGAACAATCCTCAACACCTCGCTGTCGGAGAAGAGAGATTGCTTCCCAGCAAACTAGGTGTCAAAAAGCAGCAACAAATGTGAGGAATTCCACGTTTCCCCGTTTAGACTCACCTTCTCGCTGGCATCCGACACAAACGGGCTGTCGATGCTGAGACACGAAAGCATTTGCTCTTGCTCTTCCAGCGAGTAAGGCTGCGAAAGGCTGTTCAGAAACAGTTCTGCAAGGCGAAGGAAAGAGAAGATGTTTCCAGCTCTTTCTTCTGTGTCTCCCTGCTCCAATCTGTTATTGCAATTAACACCCAAAGCTTCCTCAGCATCATGTAGGTGACCTTGCTCTGGCAGAAGGGGCTGGACTAGATGATCTTTTGAGGTCCCTTCCAATCCCTAATATTCTGTGATTCTGCGAATCTGTGATCCTCTAATGACTGTCGATATCAGTGTCTGCAAAAGCCATGACACCCAGCTCCGTGGCTAAGCAGCGGCTGTGGCCACCACTGTGAAAACAGGGAAACCGAGCCAGAGAGGACAGAAGAATTGTGCAATAACATGCAAAATGCCAGACACAGAACTAGCACCCAGAACTTCCCAATTCTTGCCTATTATGTCACCTATCAGTCCTCACTCTAGGTCCTTCCACATCATACCCAGGGAAAGATCAAGCTCATGTACTCAACTCCTGCACAGGTCCCATCCAGACCTGCCAGGGCTGCTGAAGGCTCAAAGGCACTTGAGAAGAAATCAGCCCTCAGTAACCCCTAAAGTGTCGTCCCTCAGTTCCATGACAGGCTGTATTTCAAGACGCTTTTTTTCTAGCTCGGAGTTTTCCATTCGCTTACAAAGACTAGAAAACACGGCGTGACAAAAGTGAAAGGTTCAGTCATACCAGAGCAATGGAACTGTACTATTCACTGATTTTTCAAAGTCTGTTAATCAAATTTTGTTGGCCAGTGGCTGTAGGTTTTCCAATGCCCAGAACAAAACCTTTACAGGCTGACTTTAGCTATACCGCTTTGTTTGACACCTCCCATCCATCAGGCTTATCCTTTATCAAAAGAATTATGTTTGAAAACCTCCAATTTCAGAAGATGGAGCTGCAGTCTGTGTTCACATGGCGCATGTAAGTCTGAAACCGGCTGGGTTTTGAGAACATCTCACCTAAGTTTGCCCCACTCAGAGAGCAGAAGGAAACCCTGGCACCACCCTCGCGGCCCGTTTCATCGGTAATTTAAAAGGAAGGCTGAGCAATCTGTGTAACGAGAGAGGAACTACGGACGAAACGACATCTGAGCTCAAACCCCAGAAATAACTGTCAGGAGGCCAAAAGCAAGCAGCTGGATTTGCATCAGGCTCTCGGGCAAAAAGCCGCATTCCCTGCATAGCCCATCGCTTACCTATCTCCAGCTGCTGCAGCTCTTGCTCCGAAATGGTTGTTGCTCTCTCCGCGTGGCCGCAGCTCTTCAGGGGCAGAGGAGTCGAGGAGAGAGGTGGAGGATCCCAGGTGTCACATAATTCCTTGCACATGGGCCAAGGGCTTCCCTCGACCTCCTCCGTTTGTCCCAGAGACGCCGGCAGTCGGACTGGGCTCGCGCAAGAGCCTTTGCCCTCCAATTTTGGGTCAGAAGCAGTCGCAGAAACGGGGCTCACTGTTGGGGACAGGGAGGTCTGAGGATTGTTTTCTTTGTTCAAAGATAAATGTCTGGGCTCTCTGTATTCGCCTTTCCAGGGGCTTGTCACACCTCCCACTACAAAACAAACAAAAAAAAACCCCATGCAAACATTACTAAATAAAGAAAGAGATAAAGGTTTTCCTTCACCATCAGTTTCTGAACTGTATCTTGCTGCACAACACCCAGCTCCTTCCAAAGACAAAACCAGATCACCTCGACAAATTCTCGCTGTATTACGGAACCCTGCGGCAGGATTAAGCTGAAATAAATGACGGGGAGTCTCAGAGACAAGCCTGGACCACAAGTGTGAGTTACAGCTCAGGGTGCCTTTCAGTTTTTGCTGCCTACCAGGCTCCAGCTCACGAGGTGCAGCTGATAATTGAGCTGAACACGAGCCCAGACGCCGCGCACACCTTCGCAAACCCACAGAAAGCACAACGCTGTCTGCTTTGGGCGGAGAAGGAAGGAGGAGCACGTGGCTGCACACAGGAAATCTTCATGTACTTGGGTGAGAAACACCCGGCTGCGGGCGAAAGCCGTCAACCCGAAAACGCACCGCAGCGCCGAAGCCTGCGCGAGCGACGGACCGAACAATAAAACATTCTCTGCTGCTTCCCATGGGGCCACAAAGAGCGACTGGCTGCTTCACCAGCACGTTTCACTGGTCATTTTATTGTCTGCGTGGGCTTCGGTGCTGAAGCGGGCAAGCAGCTCTAGAGACAGGGCGCTCCTACCTTCTTCAAGCGCGACACTGGTCTTCGTTTTCAGTTCCGACGCAGATGCTCTCTGAATAGGCTCTTTCTCCAGTCCCATTTTAATAATCTCGGCAGTGAGAGGGTTGCAGGAAGGTGGAATTTCCCTCAGAGGAGGTGGCTCTTTAGCGATCTGTGCAACAAACAGGAAGTGGAAGAGGTTAGACCTGAGAAGCTTCATTTCATTTCAGAAAGGTTCTTCCCGCCCCGAGAGCGTTGCATTTCCAACTGAAAATACAACATTTAAACGAGAGAACTGAGCCAGAATTTCACCACAGCTGAGCGGCTAAAAAGTCACACCCAAGTCGGGAGCAGGATATGAAAGAGACAGCCCTGGCGTGTGTCACCTGGGAAAGAACAACCCCATGTGCCAG
>NW_009697976.1:0-564 GCF_000703405.1 Apaloderma vittatum | reverse complement strand
GGGGGCAGCCAGCTGCAGCAGGCTTGTGCCCATGTGCAGTGTGAGTGTTTTCCTGGTTGTGCCACCCCCTGTGGCCCCTAAACGGCCAGGGTCAGATCCTGCCATACCTGGTGGTCAAAGGAAGCGTGGACTGTCCGACCTTTTCAGGTCCCAGGGTGGCAGGAGGGAGCAGAGGCAGTCCCTAGCCAAGGGAACCTGAACCTTGCAGCACTTCTCTTCCACTCATCAACCACCACTATCCATAGCAGGCTTGGATTACATGTGGCATAAAGATTCTTGGGTCTGTGCCGAGATCAGGACAGAGTGCAGCAGGGAGCAGTTCTCCCATGCCCACTCTTGCTGTCCTTACTGGAGAGAATATTGAGCCCAGATTTTTCATTTTAAGCTATTTGAAGTGTGCCATAGGTCTTCCGACAATGAAATAGACACAAGCATGGGAAATGCCTGACAGGCCAGGCACCAACTTTTAGTCTTGTTCCTCCTGTGGGAACTGCTGGCTCTCGTTTCCTGTGGCCTGCTTGGTGCTCTGCTTTCCTGGACTCCATCCACAAGGCAATTCTTGCT
>NW_009697975.1:0-456 GCF_000703405.1 Apaloderma vittatum | reverse complement strand
TCCCCTTGTCCTATCACGGGACACTCTTGTACAAAGTCTCCCCCAGCCTTTCTGTAGGTTCCCTTCAGGCACTGGAAGGCAGTGATGAGTCCCCTTGGAGTCTTCTCTTTTCAAGACTGAACAATCCCAGCTCCCGCAGCCTGTAGCAGAGGTGCTCCAGCCTCTGGATCATCTGCCCAGCCACCCCCCCCGTACCCTATCCAGAGACATTCCCCCTGCCCCGGGTCCAGACTGGGAGCTGTGAATTCATCTCAGCTCTGTCTTGCCTGGACAGACCATTGTCTGTGATGATCCAGGGCGGGTTGTGAAAAACGACCCAGCCCCGAGTTCTTCGAAATGACTAAACAGGGCACAAAGGACGAAAAGCTGAGTGGAACCCAAACTCAAGAGCAAACATTTTGCCCCGTGTCTCATTTCAACCAGTGCCTCTGTTCTTGAGGTATTTTCGTTTGGCTC
>NW_009697974.1:0-28989 GCF_000703405.1 Apaloderma vittatum | reverse complement strand
AGTCTCTCTGCCTCATACCCTTTCCCTTCCCATTTGAGAAGGGAAAGGGGTTAGAGAGCATCTGTCAGTGTTCAGTGGGGGGCCCAGGCCTAACAGTCAACATTTTTCAATGACTTTTACCACTGGACATCTACCAGTTTAACCTGTAAGTTACCTTTTTCATACACTTCTTGCATCACTGTCTGTGATGCAGACATGATCTCACCTATAGACAAATACATAACGGTAGACAGAGGTGAACTTTAAAACACGGACCTAACTCTATCAGACTCACACATCTTATTATGGACTATGAATCATTCAGGCCTTTTTACAGGAAAAATACATTTTCTTGCACATAAAGCCTTCGCTGCAAGTAAAAAGAAATGCAGAGGACTAGTTAACATTTTAAACACTCTGCTTCCATTCTTACAGACAAGTCTATGTCTTCAGACACTATTTATAGTCACACATATCTAACACTTTTCATATTTTTTCTAAGACTTGATAGTATGGCACCACTGCAAGATACAAATTTGACAGTCGGCAGTAGGTTCTGCTCATTGCAGCAAATTATTCTGACAGTAAGCACTATACAGCCAGCAGTGTACTTCTTCTAACACAATTATTAAAAGTCTTTTGTACACTGTGACTTAAACATGTACACTAAATGAATTTTGCACTCGATTACAATGTCACTAGATTTTAAGCAATTTATATACTCCAGTAATCAACTATTGCATCATTTCAGTGTAACATTTTAAAAAAATCTTTAAATGCGCTATTTAAAGCTACTTCATTACCAGTTTTAAAACAATTTGGAAATATTTTTAAATCTGTCTCAAGATTTCTGTCTCGTTTGCTCCCACTACCTGTGAAAGTGTGAACTGAGTTACTTAATGCCTGAATTTCTGTATGGTATAACACTTCTTCCCAATTGCCATTCCAGCAATATTTTTGTAAATGTTGAAAATTTATCAATATCTATTTGTACTACCAGAAATGCATAGCAACACCAGTATATATCACTGCAAGTGTTTCTTCACCCTTTCACAAATACACCTGCAATAGTTTTACTTCCCCATTGCAGTTTAACAAATGAATTTCATTACAAATTAGAACACAGAAGATGAGCAGTGTCCTCAGATGTCTTTAATCCTTTTTTAGGTTTCATTTATCATTAAAATAGAATGACAGGTAGGAGAATATTTGCTCATTCTTTTAAAAGCTCATACACATTTTTGCTTTGATTCCATTCTTCGGTAGCATACCACAGAGAAACCTCTGTATTTTCAGAATTGATGTACCTTTCAAAACTATAATCTTTGGCTTTCAAGCTCACTATTATTTGCCTTCAGGTGCAAATTCTAAAGTATATAGGCTTCTATAAAGAACTTTATGGCTTCAGCCAGATACTGAAAGGCTTGTAGATCAGTCATCATCACAGTGTAAATTTCTTTTCAAAATAATGTTCCTCACTCAGCGTACACTTGTGCTTATACTCGGTTCACTTGTCAAATACAAATTTGAGGTCATGAAAAGCTTCAGGGCAACTTCAGCTATTCCAAAACCCATTTTCTACCTCTATTTTGTTGAAGAAATAGGATTTCAAATGTAAAAATAATAGGAAACTCTACAGATAAAGAAACAAAGGCATCTTATGTGCATGTTTCAGCATTGCTGTGACTGCCTGCAAGGACAAAGTCATTCCAATACACAAGGATTTTAAAACACCGAAAATATCCAAAACAGATATTGAGTTGATACGTATTCTACTCAAAACATCATTTCAGAGTTGACAACTTACATATATAGGTTTAGGAACAGATGCTAATGATTCTATTTAAATGTGGGGTTTTTGTAGCAGATGAAACATTTAAACCCTCTTATTTATAAAATCTACTATTCATTATAAGTCACATATTTGACAAGGGTAAATCACAGTAGGCTCAATATTCCTGTTGGCTTAGATTCCTTGGCCATATATTAATAAGTGCTTTCATTTAATTCTATTTTTAAGTCCTATGTTTTATTAAAATAGAATGACCGACATGACAGTACTTATTCTTTTTGAGAGGTCAGTCTGAGTTCACATTTATAATTAGCGCTGAGTAATTACCACTCTTTTGAAAGCAGAGACTATTAGGGCACTTGGGGAAAAGCTTTTCCCTTCCCAAAGTAAAATCAAGCTTTATCATTGACTTTGACACACACAGGAATCCACAGTCTATTTTCTATGACCCAAAGCCTCATACATATAAATAGACAAGGAAAACAGGCTTTCAAAAACAGGAGTTTACACCCAAGCTTCTCTTGGAGACTTAAGGACAAATGGAAAAAAGAAAATAAATAAATAACATAAAGCTGAACTCAGCTAGAAACATAAGCTTTCTCTGCTTCGAGTAAGTGTTTGATATTGTTAAAACTGTGTTGGGATGGAAGCTGACACCACACTCATTCATGGCATAAATTCACTTCCAGATTGCCACCAGCTGAAACTTTGCATACACCTTTAGGTAAATTTCAAGTGGTGCCCCTCCATATCATCACTTCTCACAACTTTTCCTCCCTTTTATTTGCCCCGAATATTTTCACTGTGATTAAACAGTATTTAAGTCGGCATTTGTGTACTTGCCACCTATTCACTCTTGCTCATATGTCTGCTATTAAACTGGGAGACCACTGGAACAGAGACCATCTGAACCAAGCATCTGCAAAGCAGCTAGCATACTGTAGTTTATTTAAAAGATTTTTTAAAGTATGTGATATGGTATCGTATATCCCTCCAGCCACTTCATCTTAGAACTTGTGCATAAATATTTGACTTAAACGAGCTCAGTAATCACAAACTGTCATTCCACATGGCTATTTGAACTCTTAAGTTTCTGATGGATGTGACCATCCAGGCTGAATTTAAAATAACCAAAGAAAGTCTGACTTTTGGACAAAAGAGACCTGGAAAATCTCATTTTCCAATCACTTAAGTTTCAAAAAAAGGGAAAAAGTATAGTCACAAAAAAGTAAAGTGGAGAAACTATGGGTTACAGAGTGTTTCTGGGATGCTCTCTACACCCAAGTTGGCTGTGAGGCCTTTTGCTTTCACATGAAAATTCAATTAGAGTTCACTGACATCATGGGCGTATACTCCTAAAATATTAGGGATGATCCAAACTCTTTTATTTCAACAAAGAAGAAGTCATATTCTTTTCTTTCACATTCCCCTGTGAAAGTCAAAGCACCAAATCTTCTATTTGTATTGACTTAATCTGTTTTCATCCACTAGCATTAAGGAATAATTTTCAAGCAAATTAATTTTTAATGAACATTTCTCTGCCATGTAAATTTTCAGCAATGATGAAACATGGCACACAATTCATTGAAAAAAGCTACAGAAACATGAAAACATTTTGTTATTCTATAAAAACCCACTAACTTGCAAACATGAAACAGTTGCATAAAACAATTTTAAACTGAGAACTACTGTAAGAAATTAGTATATACTGGAAGAAATTAGTATATACCGGAAGAAATTAGTATATACTGAATATTTAATAATGGAAAAATTGACAAGAAATACACTGATTCCAACCCAAAATGTCTAGTGATTTTAAACTATTTAACAGCAATAAGTATGCATACTAGCTAAACAATAAAAAACAGCCTACCGATATGTTAATGTTCGCACAGACACTATTTGTCAAAAACAAAACCTTTGGTATTCCTTTGTAGGTGTTACATTAAGGAAAATGTCAGCTTAGCCTCTACAGATCTTTGGAAAGAGTCAATGTTCTGCTTATTTGGGTTTCTTACTATTTCAGAGAGAGACATGAAGGGTGGGAAGCAGGAAAAAAGGAGGGGAGGCAGGGAGTATGAGGATAGAAAGAAGAATGATTAAAACAACTACAACTATTTTCACCTACATTGTAATATCCAGTTCTGGTAAGGCTGCATGCTAGAACGTAATCTCTCCTTTTCTACATGTTTTCCATTCTCTTCTGCTCATTTAAAAAAAAAAAATCAACGAAACACATTCCAAATATTGTAAAGGAGAGATGTCACAGTGGGACAGCCCATGTGTATTAGCTATCTCATGCTTTAATATAAGGAGTATTATAAAAATAGGCCCGGAAATTTATTTTTAAAGAATTTACTGTGTATGAAGACTCAGTATCCACAATGTACAAAACCTGACTTTGCTTACACAGCGAACACTCTTTGGCTTTGAATGACAGACTGATGAACAAAGATAACCTTAACCTAACAGGATAGCTGTGAAGCAGGACTTGGCTGCTGAAGAGCAGTATTGGCCATTCCTTACAATTTCAAAGGGGAAAACTGGCCCGAATCAATTGCCCACATATTCCCAGAGCTAACATCAAAGTGTGAATCACTCAGTATGCTTTTACAGAAATTAACAGCAAGACAGATAGTATCAGTTGTCTATTCCAAAGTCTACAGTACATGATAATGGAGTGGAATGAAAGATGAGAACAGAAGAGGGGCCAAGAGGGGGGAAGAAGCGATGAAAATTCTGTGAGAAAAAAAATCCCAAAAACTAATTACTTTGGAAGTAATTCCTGGGGTTCCCACGTGGCAAATAACACAGTACCAGTGGGTACGAGAACATCAACAGGAAGTGAAAACTACCATAAGGATCACATTTGATTTGAGAATGATGTGGCATATACACACAATGTTATTGACAGCAATCTCTTTGGAGAAGTAGGAACACCATGTTTCAGGAAACAAGAGAAATAATTTTCAAAAAGCATCTAATACAGGGAGCTTCAGAGAAAACATAAAGTATCCATGTCATTCCATTTTTTTCAATTATTTTTTTAGAAATACTAGGATTTTATTCAGGAGACTTAATTTACCTGTATTCTTCATTGTGAAACAGCAGAGTAAAACCATCAGATACAGCAACTTACTTGCAAAAATTGCCAAAATTTAACAGCAGACAAACTGCTTTTAGAGCACATATTTCTCTGCTTCTTTACCCAAGGAACAGCATTTTACTGGTCTATTGACATTAAACCATTATAGAGCCCTTTGAAATGGTCAGACTGCCTACTTCCCTTAAATTAGTACAAGCCTAGCTATGCCTAGGTATTTCATTATAAATTCAATGTCAGAAACTAAGTCTTGGAAACGTAAGGTTTAATGAGTCAAACCAGGATTATAGTGCTTCCTTCACTCACAGTAAGGCTGTCCACTATCTGCAGCAATACTACATTTATGGCCGTTATAAAGTAGCCTGCCTCTCATATTTATAATACTCAGCCAAGTCCCTTTAGCAGAACATTCATTCTACCCAAATATACAAACTCTTCTACTTTAAAAAACAGCATTAAGGAAAGTAAGTACTATATTTCTAAACATTCAGGAGTTCACAGGAGACCAAAAAGCTATATACAGCTTGATACAATCTCTAGTGCTTCAATGTCATTTTACATTGGTAGAGTTTTTGAGAACCGAAAAAACATTGAGGACTAATAAGCAACTTTCTATCAACTGAAGGAAAGGATAGAAAAAAAAGCTCTCCATTAAAAGTAACTGATTAACACAACTGGCTCATGTTCAGCAGAAATTACCTAAGAATTGTAAATCATTCAACTTCACAAATTTTGGCTCCATACCTTCATAATCAATAATTTAAAATTAATTCAAGTCTTCTCCAAAAGGCTACTATTACTTTTACACATTTTGGGTCATGGACAGCACAGAGAATGAATTTCAATGTCCAGTAAACTAAACATTTCTGTGTTTTCAGACCCTTAATTAACAATATCCAACCAGATATATTTCTGTGAACTGTTTAAGCTCTCAAAAAACACAAATCAACATATTAAATTAATTCTCAGTGTTACTACTGGTTTTATTTTTCAGATTAGAAGGAATAATTTTTACATTAAGTTATATATACTCTTCAGAAATATGTTTTACATTATTTTTGAAAGGACATGTGAAAAACAAAATTTTAAAAATTTTAAACAAATATTTAGAATGCATTACCATGTGAAGGACAGGTTATCAATTTAAACCACTCAAAGCTGCATCTCTACAACTAGAAACACAGCTACCACTCCCCCTCAAAAAAAAGAAAAATGAAAAGGGCATGTACTAGGTCAGGTAGACCAAGAACTACTTTGGAAATAGTGTGGGGCAGATCTAGAAAACGATGATATCTTTTCCCTGAGATTTCAAATGGACCACTAATGTCTTTCTATCAGGTGACATCACAGTGATGCACATACTGACAAATTAGGTAATTCTCAGGTAACACCGCAAGGCAAATACTCTTACATTGCACTTATGCATATCTTCTGCTTGTGTACATCAACCTTCTGAATGACACTGTTATTCTAGAAGTAACAGAGGGTGCAACTGTTAGTAACTGATGTGCTTTTATACGTTTTCCATAAGCTTTTGGGATTCATCAGGAAATAGAATTTTTTTAATCCAATATAATGTGTGATCTATTTTGTGTACATTTTTCAACATCCAGATGGTAAACACACCATGTAAAAAACAGATCATACATCCTTTTACATTTCTAAATAGTTCCTTGAGACAAAAAGTACATAATAAAAAGATCCTAGAAAAATGTATACTGTTTCATATTCCCAGTCTGTCTGGGTTTCAACACTCTCATCAACATCAACACTTTCACAGCTGAAAAGTCTGTTATTCTTTTTTGGGGGGGATGGCAGGTTTGAACTTCTTTTAATAAAACACAAAAGGCTGTTAAAAGTGTTAAGGAGTTGACATCATATGTCAAAAAGCCTATCTTGATAAAACCTGGCTATTTATTTCCTACCTTAAACATAGTTTACTGCTCTGTATCTGGCAATAATCACCATGATTCAGATTTTTAACACATTTCAAATATTCAAACACCTTAACAGCAAAGAATAAATGAAGTATATATAAATGTACTACTCACCAATTTTAATCTTTGCAAAGGTATTCTGCTAGTGTCTATCGGTGTACGTTCTGTGACATTACCAAATCTGACTTCTGGGATGGCAATTGCACATATTACATGTGCCCACCTGTGGAAAGTGGCAAGTCAAAAATAACCACAAAAAATCCCACAGAAATACAAGTGTTCAAGAAGTTTTCTGACTTTCTAAGTGTCTTGTTTTGATTTTTAAAGGCAACCATCTCTAGATGCTTCCATGTTAGGATTTCCTAAGCTTCCTTAAAACATATTTAACAAACCCTGCACACTATCACTTCGTGTAAATATAATTTCAGACTGGTGTTTTATTGCAACATTTTTTAAAGCATCTTTCACATTCAATTTACTAAGGTTTTGGCAAAGGTTTTGTAGTTGTGCTATCCAGGTGCATATGCAAGGACCATGCTATTTGATTCATGTGCAATTTATTGCCTGCAGCACTTCAGATTAACATTACTCAGTCCTGGGTAATTTTTCTTATGCAACATACATGATCAAAATCAGTCATGCACCTACTGAAGCATAAAACACACTATTCTACAAAGAACTTTTGTTTAGAGACACTAAGCAGCAAATTGCTCAGGCTCTCACTGTAACGTCCAACATGAACTGGATCCTCTTCAGCAGGGATAGCACCCATCAAGGGCCTAGGACTAGCCTACATCTAAGACCTCAGTGTAACTTCAGGCAGGGTGTCAGATGATGCTGTGTTTCCTATCCTCATCGGAAAGCACTGCTGCACCCTACAAATGTTGGTTCAATACATAAATCTCAAAATAAGAAAGGCTAAATGAAACAAACGTCTGAAGTTAATATTGAAAGTGTATATTATATGCAGTAAAAGTGAATCCAAGGAGAATTTTATTAACCAAGAGTAGACTTCTGAGACAACTACTAAAATTTTTTTGGAGGTCAGGCAACTAGCAAATCTGAAGAAAAACTTCCATTCCTTGATTCATATTTACCTTATTCCCTGTCATTCACAGGACATCTTATCTCATTATCCCATTTGCTCTTTTTTTGTAAACCCTGGATGCTTGCCTCACTCCCCCTTCTGTAGTTCTCCAGAGACAAACATTACACAAGCACCTTAGCAGATTAACAGAAATGCAGGCTGGAGATGAAAGAGATAGAGCGTGATGCAGCAGAACAGAAATAATTTCTCTTTCCTGCAATAGAGTGGTGCTACTTCAATAACACATCTTTGACAAAAGTATCTGGAAATAATATGATGCACAGGGACTAAACAACCTGCTGTCACATGATGTTAAAGCTGTATTGGCCAAAGTGTGAAATAAGAGCTGTATGTAAAGATTACATATAAATTAGCAGTTATACAATTCAGCCCAAATAAAAGCAGATACAGCTTGCAGATCTATCATTTTATTATGGTGACAGTTTTGTTTATGTTTTAACTTACAGAAATTATCTTGCTTTGAGACATTTTCATTTTAACTTTAATAACATCCTTTTTCTTTTCATTGCTGCCGACCTGTCTGCAAAACTACGTTGTCTTACCATCAAAGCTTTATGGGACAGAAATGCTATAAATAAAATGCTTCTTCAATAAATCTTCACCTAAACCTTCATACTCTGACATCTCTAAACCTAAGAGGTTGAGAGTCCTAGCTGTGTTCTGCTGAAAAGAAGGAATCTCAGCTCTCCTACACAGCAAACACCATGTTCAATACATTAGCTTTTAAATCCAAGTAATGTTCATCTTATATATCTAATCAGTATTTGAGAGGGAAAGAAAAAGGGAAGTGAAAGAAAAAGGGAAGGGAAAGCGCATGTTGGATTTTACGTTTTTCGGAGAAAAAATGACTAATTGGAGCATGCTTTTTTCAAGAACTCTTAGAAGTTTGGAATTATAGCTAATGCTGAGAGATGATAGACTCAACAATGTGTAGCAACAGGAAAAAGGAAAATGATGGTTGAAGTACTTTTACAGAACTCTCATAAATCCACAACAGTAACCTATAGAGGGATATAATACAAACCCAAAGACTTTAGGTATAGCTAAGCAGAGGAAGTCACTTTCTGTAAACCTCTGTGTTTTTTTTTTTCTATTAAGAAATCTTATATTTCTAAAACAGTTTATATGATTTACAGAAAAGATGTACACATTTTTAAAGATGCAACATCTATAAGCAGCAAATACCAAATTCTACCGACATGACATTTGGTAATTTTAATATGTTTTAATTTTGGGGGTTTTTTTTTTACTTATTAGTGAGAAAAGTCAGTAGCAAATTTAGGGGAGTTTAAAACAGAACTAAAAAACGGGAGAATTTTCATGAGTTGGTCACAACCTCCATTAAAATGTTACAACACTGATGCCTTCTGAATGTAAGATCTGGCCTCTGAGATTCACAAAAAATTTTGTCCTAACTGGACAATTTACAATGGTAATGCAACTAATTGAAAATCACAGATAAATAAATTCTTCTCTAGTAAGCGGAAAATAATGATGAAGATAGATCATGTATTAACACTGCATTCGAAAGGGCTAGAGATCTACACGATACTGCTAAGTTAGTAAAATAATTTAATTATGAGAAGATTCACTAAGCTTAAAGACTGTTCCATTATTGGGCTTCCATTTTATCTGTTAGGGCTACTTGCTATAGTGTTCTGTCAATCAAATACAGAGAAAAATACCGATGCTGTTAATGCCCTGATGTCAGCAAACAATACTATTTTTGATAGCGTGTGACAGAAGTGTATTTAAACCAAAACTTCAACATCCAAAATTATTTTTATATAACTCAAATTAATTAACCAAAAATATTGTTTACAGCATTTCAAGGGTATTGTACTGAATTCTCTAATCACAAATTTCCAGGAACAAAGAAGAAAATGCACTTCACCATTTAATACTACTTGCTCATGCAAACAATGACAAATGAGCTTCCATTTACTTTCTTTGCACAAAGGCCAGCAGAAAAAAATTTGGAATGAATAAACGTGTGCAAATACTGAAACAAATGTTCCTTTTAGCTTCTAACTATTTCACAAAATGCCAGTGGTGCATTTCAACAGGAGTAATTTTAGCTCTGCACCTATTCAGCTTAAAGGGATACTGTCAAGTAATTATGTGTCTAAATGCTTTGTACATGGGAATGAATTGGGACAAAAGTTTAAAACAAGCACATATGATCCCAAAGCATATATTACTTACTTCTTGTCAGTAGTTTGCTTTAATGCACCACCTCTCAAATTGCAGAGACAACATTCCTAAAAATAAAAACAGTGTAGAAAAAAGTAAGCTTTATTGACTGGTAAGTAAGCTTTATTGACTGGTTACAAATCAGATTTATTCAGCTGATCTTAAGGATATGTAATTTGCTAATGTAATTAATTATTGGGTTACAAACTGCCACTTACAAACACCGCCTTTCCTTACAGGAAAAATACAAGAATACAGTAACAAAAAGAGAAACAACTCAAAGGAGTTGAAGAAAAATAAATTTTAAGTATTACTTATAAACAAAGTGACAGAATCATTTTGAAAGTGATACTAAATAAAAAGGCATTTAATTAGTACTGCCATAGAAGGGCTGGAATTGCCCTACAGATTACCAAAGTAAATCAAAGTAAAATGACACATAATTAGTTTAATAGAAGTTACTGAGAAACTGACTCACAAGCAATTGACCAATTGAAGTACTTGAAAACCTGCTTGTTGCTGACAGTTCTCAAATTTATAAACACAGTATGGGGCAGGTTATGACCTTCACTGCCTTCATCTTCAGTACAACTCCATCTGCTTTCAGGGCACTGAGCAAGGTTTAGTTCAGTGGTTCCCAGATATGCCAAGCAGGGTTTTCCCTACCTCTACTCCAAAATGGGCCTTTGAACAGATACACAGGATTTTCTCCTTTCCAAGCTAGGTCCCTGGGATGGGACCTAACATGTTCCAGATCACATTTCCCTTATAATAGTAAACACGGACCATTAAAATCAGGAGACCCAAAGGCTTAGAATGTAAATTCCTACAGGTATTCAAAGGGGACTGCATAGTAACAGGTAGTTTCAGCATATAAAGAAGAAAAATGGAACATAAGGAGGCTGCTATTGCAGCACTGATTGCAAGCTTCAACTTGTACTGTTTGTAACATTTGGTAGCCTCTTCGAAAGAGGAAATAGCTCACACATTGTTGCATAGGTTTTCTCCGTTTGGCTGCTGGAGAATAAGTACATCTGTTTCTTCCAGAACCAACATGTGTAATCAATTAGTTGCATCTTAGGGGCTGGTTATCTCAGTCAGTTAGAGCGTAGTGCTGATAAAACCAAGGTCATGGGTTTGATTCCTGTTCGGTCCCCATGTGTTGCCTGATCTAGTTGAGAGCCGTCCCTGCCCATGACAGGGAGGTTGGGTTAAATGATCTTTAAGGTCCCTTCCAGCCCAGGCCATTCTATGATCTTTGTGAGGTTCATTTGCCACATGCCAGGAAACTTGTTCTTGTATCAAGCTCAACACAAGACATAAGCTCACTGGCAGTGGACAGACAGTGGAGAGAACAAGTGGAAAGAACATTGGAAAGAACACAGGATGAGACAGAGGAAGACAGGGAGAAACAGGGGCAGAAGGTAAAATAAAATGGGAACCAGAATTACATTAATATTACTTACTCATCTGTCAAAGAGAGATCAAGTCAAGAAACTTCATGCCATTCTATTTTCAAACGCCAAATTCAGTCTAATGCATCATCTTCTTAGTTTCAAATCATTATTCTTTGGGATGTTGTTCAAATGCTGTACATAATCACTCCTTTCTTTCCTATGCATAATTATCTTCTAAATATTTGTAGATTCTTACAATATCCTAATCTCTAGGTATATATTTTGCCAAGCTATATATACAAAATACCCTTAACTCCTCCTTCAAGAAGATGCAGATAATCTTCACATTTTCCTTCCGTCTGATGCCATTATTTAGATAATGAGGTGCTGCCATCTACAAAGTTATACTATCAAGCTGTGTGAAGAACCATGACATCTTTCATACCCTGAATATATTTCGGTTTCAAAAAAACATCACTCAACTGGAAAATTCACTGAACTAAATAGACACAAGAATTCCCTACCCAAGAGGCTAAGGAATCACATTATTAAGGCTTTACACACATTAATTCATGATGCTGAAATTATTCTCAAATAATACGACAAAAATCCCACTAAACAGTTAATGGGCACAGTGTTTCCAGTAAGTACTGTTTCAAGTGAAGTATCACTTCAGTAATGGGAAATTTACTTCTAAGTGGCATTCAGTTCTCAAAGGCAAGCACTTATATATGAAAACTACAGCATTAAATAAATAGTCTGTAGATCTTTAAACCTATCAGGGAATCTTGAGGGCTACCGTAGCAACAACCTACATCGTACAGTCTGATTCAAGTTAGAGTCTTGCTTACAAATCATCAGAGGAAATATCTATTTCTTCACCTTTTCCATGACTGATTTTGACACCCTGAGTGAATGAGTCATCTCTTTGCTATAAGGGTTGTTTATTAACAGACCTTGGCAACCACCACAGTGATATACCAGCCAACAGAATAGACCCAGAATGTTAGTTTTATACATGACAGTTGCAGGTGCAAGACAAAACCAGTAAAAATAGATGGGCACACATCTCTGTGACCACATGTGAGTACCAAAATAAATGAGCCACGCAGCATAGAAAGTAATACTTAAAATGCAGCAGCCATTCAGGAAGAGACAAATACCACGATCTCCTAAAAAAGGAGCCATGCAGAACTTCTTGATGATCTTATCTTCAACTCATTTGCAGCTCTTCAGGAATATGAAGCTTACAGTGGTAGAGGTAGAATATCTGAAGACTGGGGAAGAGACCTTAATGCTGACTTGATACAAATTTTTGAAGGGAACAAGCTTCATTCTCCACTTTCAAATGTAAAAGTGCAATGGATTCCCCCACCTGTGTATCGCTCATGATTTTTTTCTTAATTGAAACATTTTCTTCATATTTGACATAAAAATACTTTAACTGACTGCTTCACTATTGTAAAATAACAGTGGGTCTGCTTTTAATTTGCGAGCCTTGATGTTCTTACACCAGCTTCCTTTGAAATTCAATACCTGAATAATGATGAATTTTTCCTGCTTCTAATAGTTATCTTTTACTTTAAGGAAAATCTTAATCTGCTCATCTGTTGTGTAAGGCCCTAAAGAAGTTTCACAAATAAATTAAGCTAAAATAGTACAGGAAGAGACTCTAAAAATGTCGCTAACGATTTTCTTCTGAAGGTTTACCATCTTAACCACTGTAAAAATAAAGAATGGTAAATTAGACACTGCAAAAGGCAGAAGCCATAATCCTTACCTACTAAATGCAGAGCTTTTACACTAAGTTAAATAAAAGAAATTTAATTTAAAAAAAAAAAAAGGCAGGGAGGGAGGAAGGCCAGAAAGAGAAAAGGTGATTGTACATATCCCCATTATCAGCTAAAAAAGACTTCCTCTAGTCTGGATCTATAGGAACCAAATCTAACCTCAAATCTAATCTCAAAAATCACCTATACAACCTTTGGCTAGTAGACCATGGTGATGGGTAATAATGGTTCACTGTCCGCTGGATACAGACTGTAACAACTTGGGCCCATCAGAACTAGAAAATTTCATCAATGTTCATGCCAAATGTGTTTGGGAAGGACCACAGGCTTAAGCTTGTTAAATCCATTTTGTAAATCAGGCCTGCACTGCAATATATTGTCCTACATCCATGCAACATGGCTATTACTTTGTCTCCAGTTTCAACATACTGCAAGAAATGAAAACACATGGGCACCTGATATTTACAAAGACTAATATTCCTAATAAAGGCATACCTGTCATGGATGGCAGTGAAATCACATGTACATTAGCAATTATTACCCATGCTCTCACAGAGAGAAAGAACATTGGTGCATTCATGTGTGTCTGCTGTCAGCCTGTGTGTAAGAATCAGGATAGGAGTGGGCTTCATTATGGAGCATTATCTCAGAACATATCCAATCTCTGCGTTGCTATTACTTTGCAAATCCTTTAAACAAGTAATTTTGTCACTTGTATTTGCATTAAATAATAATTTCTTAAGCTTATTATTTTACACTTATCTAAATTAAATCTCAGACCATTTTAAATTGCTCATCTGCTTAAAAAATCTCAGTAACATTCTAAAATCACAAAGGGAAACTCTCTCCCAGTATCTATAAAGTAAGTCAACCCCATATAATCCACAAGCTTTAGCACTTCATCTTTTAGCTTTTTAGTGGAGATGATGAATTTTTGTCATAACAATACAGATCATGTCTACAGTTCCTGGACTAAACACTTCTCCTTGCTTACAGTGAAGCTGAACTCTGCAGCCAACATTTCTAATCTGTTGTGGTTTTTTTTTCATGTCTCTGTTTCCACTACTACTAGAAACCATAGCAAAAGCCTGAATTAACCATGCTTCCTTTGGTATATACATCCAAAAGATGGATCACCTTTTTCAGAACGATATGCCACTACTCAGGCATAGCTGCATATTAATTATTGTTGCACAGATAAATAGCACACAAAACCCAAGCCTGTTGAGATTCATTTATATTTTTAAATGAATGCATTTGGTTGTCTTTGAGTATTTTTTACACTCTGCCAAAATTCAGAGTCATATTGACAGTAATGCTTATAAAAAGCATTTTTCACACTTCCATATTTGCATACTCACTTCATCAGCAATACTATTCTGTGTAAGACAAGAAACTGTCTGACACAGCAAGGCAATAGAGTTCAGTGAAACCATAGCAGAAGAATATATAATAGTCATATAATAGTTGTTACTATGGACAACTATGAAAATGCCCCACATGATTCCCTTTCTTGTTAAACTACTGGTTTTCCTTTCCTCTGAGACCCTGTAAATTACAATGGCATCTCCAAGTAATTATAGTTATCCAGTTAAATGAAATACATAAAATATATCAGTGGAAGAAAACATAGTAGAATAAAATGTGTGGTATTCCTAATGATTTTTGTCTGACAAATTTTCAACAACTTCCTTGTAAAATGTAGTCTCTGTTATCAATCCAATAAGCTATTCCAGCTCTCTGACATCCCTGTCACTAGCCAGCTTTCTGTAACAGCTAACCTGAAGATTCCCTGTGTAGCTTAAGCCTTTTTTTGTTTTTCTTTATGCATCATAAACATGAAAAACAGATTGTTCCTTTCCTTTCCCTTCCTTTTTGTCATTTTCAATCTACAGCACCTTAGTCAGCTAAACAAACGTATTTTTTTCTATCTACTGTCTTCACCTGTGACCATTCTTTCTCCTCTAAAATGCATTAAGAGCAAATCCTGAGTTATGTCAGGCAAAGCATGTTCAGTTGATACATCTTGCATCCGACATTTAGGGAGATGAGTTCACACACTGTTCACCTTTGGACTGCAGTGACTTGTTGAGCTCAGGCGCTATAACCTTCAGGGTCTGTTCTACAGCAGTATCTGATATCATTGCTCCCCATTCCTTTGTCTGTATTCTAACTTCAGTATCTTGCACTTTTCCCTATTTAATGACGTCCTGTTCTCCAGAACATCTCCATAATTTATCAAGATCTTGTTTATTTCTGATTAACCTTACTTCACAGGTCTAAAAAAAAGACTAAAAACTTGTATTCAGCTAACATCAACTGCAACAGCCTCTGTTTGACTAAGTACTCCAATACAATAACTACGTGGTTGCTATCAAAGAAAAACAGAGAGCAGTAGATTCAACACTCACACAAAAACGTTATTCACAGGGCATGTGACTTTGCCACACGCAGATGCTAAATTTTTATACCAGCTGAAAAAGACGGTGCATAAGTTCATGAAAGAGAAATCCAACAAAGGTTATTTTTACTTAGTAAATAAAAAGATATTGCCTTTGACTAAGGCAGTTTCTCATCTGCATATTGTAGGAGATTGAGAGAACATAGAGGAATGCTTGCCAAAGACTTTTACTCTTCCGCAGGTATCATTTCTGGCTGTGCTACAGGATTACAAGCTAGAACAGACTTTGGTCTAATTTATTATGGCAGAGCTTATTCTTCTGTGTAACGTGCCATTTTAAAGCTTTACAAAATATATTTTAAAATGTTTTAGAAAAGATTAGAATAATCCCATTACTTGGTGCTGTTAAGTATATGCTGCAATATACATTATATATCACATATATTTAATTTAATTTTCATGTTTGTAAGGTTTGTGATTTTGAAAAGCAAAAAAATGCATTCACTAAACTTTATTATTATTTTATTATTAAAAAGCTATTATGATAACTTAATTATCAGAGCTTTATTTAGCAGAATGGATCATTTTCAGTAAGCATACATTTTGACTAGCGTTTTGAAGCCTTGCAAAGGTTGGTAATGTCTCCAATACTAAGTAGGACACTATTTATCTAGTTAATAATACATTTCCACTTTTTTTAATCAGATATTTTCCATTCCAGTGTTCATTGATTCTGTTTAGCATCTAAAAGCACTCAAAAATCTACGAAAAAATTGTTAGGATGGGGTTTTTTCCGAAATTATTTCTAATAAAAGGTAAGAGCAGTTGTTTTCAATTTTAAGTCAACTGCTACAAAACTGTGTCGCAAGTAAAGATGATTTACTAGTCTCATTTAATAGTAGCTAATTAAAATAGACATCTAATCTTAAACTCTGCCACATCTAAGTCAGATAGATACAAATTGTATGGCTACGGCTGACAAACATCTTTTTGTTTTCTTGAAGCCACTCCAGTGGCTTTTTTAGAGAAGAGCCTTTGAACTGAAAAGAGAGTCTTAGTCTTCCACCTTCTCTCTGAGTTGCCCTGAGTGTCCAAGATCACTGTTGCTAATAACATTAAACAGATGTCCATTCAGATATGGTGTTGCTGCCTTTTCAGCTACCTCATTTTCTCAGCTTATTTATATTTGTGTCTATACTTATCCTTGTGTAAAGTGTTTCTCTTAACACATCTGAAAATGGTCAATTAATGAATATTTTAATCTTTCCAAACCAGGGGAATAATTTTCACTCAGAAAATACCTTCTGAGATTACTTAATTTTAATTCAGAGACTGTTACTGTATCCACTTCAAGCTATTACATTAAAATTAGATTTTCAGAGACAAACTTCCTTTTTTTTTACGGGACAAAACATTCCTAAAAATAAGAAATTACAGATGAATTGAAGGTTGTCCAGTAAAAGGATTCACTATTCTGTCTGGGAGCACCATTCATTAACAGAGTTGCTTGATGCTACCATTATAACCGGCAATCTTCATTTTTATACAAACCTTGTCCAACTTCCACCATAATCTGTCTCAAAAATGCCACTATTTTTATTAATTATAGAAACTCTGAGAAAATAATTTTAATTATTTTTTTTCCTTAGAAAATGTTAGAAAAAATCCTTTAAGAATAAATCATCAGCAATTTTTTTAGCATTTTGTAGATGCTTAAATTTTGTACTGATTGAGAAGGACAAGTAATTTCATGAAAGAGGAATCTACCAGAGCTTAATATTTATTTGGTATGCAGACACATCTTTGGCTGCAAGCTTAAAGCAGGTTCTTGAAAACTGAAAGCAGCCACACTTCTGCTATGAGTGAATATTTTACATTTTCAGATGCGCTCAAATCTATTCAGGACATCCAGCTTTGGGAATTTAAAGTTCAGCTACTGGATTTCCACATTTTAGTAGCCTAATCCCACAAACATTCAGTCTGCCTTGCCCTTCATTCCAGTATGCCAAAAATTTCATTACAGTTGCAGCTCACAGGTCATGCCAGGCTGAGGCAACAGCATACAGAGCAAGCAGTCTTTTGCTGTGCTGTCCATGACAGAACGTTACCGAGAACAGTGATCTGCAAGAATGCAAAAAGTGGCAGAGTTGGCTGGGATAAGAAGACTTGGAAAAGGATGGGGAAGAGAGGGGTGACAGGAACTGGGAGTAGGGAGGGAATTCTGCAGCCAAAGAAGGAATGGGAACTGCAAGTCTGAGACTGGAGTAAGATTCAAAACACTCATAACAAGTAACTGGAGTAAAAGTAAATTCCGCACTTAGCCGGCGGGCCGGTGTGTCTTTTCTCACTAGAACGTGCATTTCTAAAGTAAAACATACAAATAAAGTATGAAATTCAAACCGTTACATCACTGAATACAAAGTACTTTCTGCAATAGTGGTTATTGTTCACCCAGTTTTACAGTAGAAGGAGCAACTGTTCCCAGGCATCTGAACAAGAAAAATTACAGACAACTACCCCTCTGAAGGAAAGTCAAAAGGAATGAGATTAGCTGTTTTAAAAAAATAAATAAGTAAGCATTGAAATTAGGTAGGAAATACAAAATTGATCAACATAATGAAACTGTGAAAATCACTGCCAGAGGAAAACACTGAGGCTAAACACTTAGCAAACACACAAATGAAAATGGAATGATGGTATGTCTACTGATAAAAAATATGTAGGATTATTCCCATTATAATGAGACAATTTTTGAAAGTGACAGTAAATATTAGGTTTAAGCCCAAATATCTCTAGATTAAAATTGCTACCTTCATGAAAGTAGCCTAGCATCACCTGTGCAGGGCAGGATAACCTGCTAGTGGCTATTTTTAGCTTTTTTTTCCCCTCAGTCATTTTGGTATTTGAGGACTATTTTAGCCTGGATGAGACTGATAGAGGTTCTCTGGTTCATTTCCAGCTCCAAGCAGGTCCAAATTCAAAGTTCCATCTGACTGAAATTCTGCTTCATCCCGCAGGAAAGGAATAACCTCTTCCTTGCTAAGATGAGAATAACCACACCACTGCAGGTGCCCAAAGCTATCAAGCCTTTTCACATGGACATCAGTGGCAAAGGCTGACTTAGTGACTTGCAGTCACGGGAATCCGAGGTCAAAATGGACTTTGGGTCAGAGCATTACAGCACTTGAGTTAAAAAGATATTTTCTGGGTTTAATGATCTTCAATTTGGTTTCTGCAACAGTATCAGGGAAACAGTGTTTACAAACCTGTTAAAATACATTGTGACAAAGATTGTTTCTTACATAGCTGTTTACTAGACTAATACCAAAACCAGAAAGAAATATCATGGTCCCCACTTCTGAGTCCATACATGGTTACCATCAGCATCTCTAAGTAAATCTCCCATTAAGCCACCTTTTTGCAGAATAGGTTTGGGAAAAACACGATTTTAAAATCTATGTATTTAAATAAATCAAATACAAAACCAATTAACCAGGCCTTACTTTTTTCTGAAAAGAAAACAGAAGCACACAGAAAACTTAAGGTTTTTACCTTTCCTCTTATAGTTAGATTTTCATGCCCAACAATTTCTTTTTATTACCCAAATGGTTTCGAAGCTTGGTATAAGAAACAGTATATCAACTCACATGTAGTGAGTTAGTTTTGGCAGTTACCAGGCTCTGAAAACAGGAGTTTGTAATGGAAATGCTGACACCGTTATCAGTGAGAAGGGCATCACTATAAAAAGATTCTTCAAAACCATTATTTTCAGTAGAGTGAAACAGGGCAGGTTCTGAGCTGGAATGTGAAAAGCTCCTATGTGTCTCTCTTCTGATGCTTTACGAAAAAACCTAATAATAATAATCATTCAACTTAGGTAATGGGCTGCTCTAACCAAAAAATACAAACAAACCAGACATCTGAATATCAATAGTAAGATATTAAGTATGAAAAAGTTCATCTACAGAAAAAAAGTTCTGCTAAGCTGTTTAAAGCTTGCTATTCAATATACGGCCTGCTCTCAAAATCAGTGACAACTGACCAGATTAGGTGTTGAACTATTTCTGTAGTGCCATGGAGGATTAGTATAATATCTGAAAAGTTATGCAGCTTCCTCAGTAACCTTATTAACAGCTAGCTTACTATGAAGTACAGTACTGAAGTGCATTTACCTGGTTCCTTACTGGCTCTTTTAACTTTCTTGTCCCAAATCCTTTGGTCCTCTAAGAAATAAAGGTACTTAAGTTTATGTACTATAGCTACTAGGTGACCAGATCCTTGCACATTGTATAGTACGTTGCATTCTCTGTAATGCCAGTCATTATTCTTCCTGACTTCACTAGCTTTCTTTAGCAGCAGCATTTAAGATTAATGAGGCATTTGTTCTCAATCAAGGCACTTTGTATGAATACAGTTACACTTTCAGGACCCGTGCAGATGACTTATTTAATATTATTTGATTTTTTAAATTGTTTTGGGGGATTGATTTATGGCTATTTTTTGTCCATTAGCACAGAAAAATTTGGTAACAGTCCTCTCTTTTGTCAATAATCATTATCAAACAGGACCTATCACGTACAAGAATATAAAGTTATGTTATGCTATTATGGATTCAAATTTGGAATAAATTATTATAAAGCATTCTACTTTGGCTACTTAGAGATGCTGCAACTGCAAGAAAACAGTATGCTTCTGAATTCCCAAAGTAGTTTCCTCTGATAACATGAAACAGAATCTCCATCAAAGAAGAGTCTGGCCCTGTAAATCTGAGTCCATATAGGCATTTTTCTATTTCCATATTTTAATGATGTTTGCAGTTGTCATTCACACACGCAGTGTCACTTAGCTATTAACATAGCTGTCATTTCTACAGCGCTCTCATGCTTCAGCACTTTGCAAAATCATACTGATATAAGAAAACGTAGGAGAGACTATTTTCTACAAAGTTAACATAATGGCCATGAGTTTATAGAAAGTATCACAACAGAACTAAAACCAATACTTAACCGTGTAAGCAGAGGAATGAGAAGGAAATTTCCCTTCTAATAAATGTATCTTGAACTTCAAACCAAGATTTGTACCAATGTTTTGTAATTTCCATTTTATTCTCTCCTGCACAAAAATTTTCTTATTTTCCAATCAATCTTCTCTTCGGTATTTAAAGCTTTACCCAGAGGGGAATTCCTCATTCAGGTCTTTCTCAGCTAAACCCTCTCTTTCTAGAAATCAATGCGAAGACGAAGGAAAACAATTTCAGACATTCAGGAAGTTGGGGTTTCATGGAATAGGTATTTTCTGATAATTTAATCAACTAATTTTGTGCACTTTCCTCATGTAAGAATTGAATTTTTGATGGCATGTGGATATGTAGTTCCCACAATGACTCAAGTCTCAGTTTCACATCTTGTGCAACAGCTGCAGTTTTTAGGAATGCTTATCCTGAAAAAGAACTTAGATGAATATGATTTTTTCATTTGTTTCATGCAGAAGCTTGAAGTCTGAACTGTGTTAGTTTAAATGTAAAATACACTCACTATTTTCCACAGTAGAAAAAGGTCATGCAAATAAGTAATTTTCTTTAATTACGATTCGCTCTCCAGAGAGACCTATGGTACTTCACAGCAATTTAAAATACAATTAAAATATCATATGTTTACCAACAGATGTAGAAAAATTTATACAAATATAAAAATTGATTCATAAAAGAAATGTATGTATATAATTCAGAGGTAGCATAAAACTTTCTGCTGCAAGTTGGCACAACTTACAAATTGCAGATTTTTAAAAGGGAAAGTAGTACTCTGGGCAACAGTATTTTCAATTAGGTTGTCTTTCATAGTAGATGTATAGATGACTGGTTAAAAGAAAACCACATTTATGTTAAGTATGATGCTAAGAATTAGATAAACGTATTGTACCATTTTGAAGTGAAAGCTGTTAGGATAATCTAAGGTTATTGCCCAGATTCTGAAAAGACAGAAACCTGATGTAGAAATGACAAATAGGACCCAAATAAGTATCAACAAATCTTAATCATGCTGATGTCAGTATGAGACTCCATACAAGCAAAAATACATTAATACATATGAGTTGTATATTAAAATGCTATTTTTTTCTCCCAGGAGAACTTCAGTCACATTGCTTTGCAATGAATAATACTGTTCAAACAGGCAAAAGGAAACCATAGAAAAAAGATACCTCAGTGTCTATTTTATCCTACTGTTTCAAGGCACGATCAAGTCTTCTTCAATTATTCCTGACAAATGACTAACAGGTTTTTAAAAATCATGAATGACTAGCTTCTACAAAATCTCTATATATCCTATTCTACAAGTTCACTATTTTTAGAAATAAAATATCCCAAAAATTCCTGGTATTAACATAAACTACTGCTGATGCAGTTTAAAGCTGTTACAAAGTCATCCTGTCCCTAAAATCAGAGAATGGCAATTGATTGCATTCTTCTTTGCCATACATACATAATCACAGGACAATGCTTCTTATTTCCTTTCTGTCTTCCCCTGGCTACACTAAGAAGGTTATTTCTGTTCAATTCTCCCTTATGGAATGATTCAGGTCTATCAGGAATGATTAAAAGAATTTTGGGTTTGGGGTTTTTTTTGCAATTTCAACTGCAACTCTTGCATTCCTCCATCCCCTTCAGACTCATGTGTTTTTGAACTATGCATGTTCACTGTTAGACATAGTTCTTTAGCTGGTCTCTCACCAAAACTGAAGAGAGTAGAAAGACTGTCACATGTGTTTTCCAGGCTTTACTTCCAGCACAAGAATTAAACATCCTGATGTGATGTTTTGGATTATACAGAATCAATGACTTATGTTCAGTTTGTGACCACAGCAGTCATAACTGCAGCTGGCAGCAGCGGCTACTGCTTAGGTAGAGACTACTCCGTCTTCAATGTTCAGAACTGCTAACTTGTCTCTAAGTATTTTACCTATCTCTGTTTAATTCTACATGAATTTACATCACCTCTTCAATATAGTAATATTATAATTGTCCTACAAAATAATAAGATCCAATCAAAATCAGTAATTGGATTCAATCCAAAATAGTAATCCTAAAGTATATTAGTAAACCTCAACCTCCAAAATACCCAAGGTCCTTGGTACTTGCAGAAAATGCTTCAGGAATGCTTCTTACTGATCTTTTTGCTTCACTGAAACATTAAAATAGCTGAAGAAAATAATATTTTTAATAATACTTGAAACAAACTTGACAATTGTGAAAAAGCCTTTGATATATGCATTTAACACCTTGGTAGCTTCTCACAAAGTATACTGCTCCACCTCCTGTGCAATCACCTCAAATGACTTAAAGTAGACCATTCTAAATTTCCACATATGTTTCAAGAGGACATGAAAAAAGTAATCAGCAAATGATGAACAGAACTTTATCACTGTCTTAGCCTGATGAAAATGATGGTTGGTGGCCTGAGATACTGAAGGTTGAAAGCAAATAATTATACTTGTAAGTTTGGCAACTAGTGATTTACATTACATCCTTTCTGTCTCTTGAAACAGAATTTAAAACACTATCAAAAGTGACTGAAAGTTTGGATGCATTAAATCTTTTGCTAATTCCTTTTTCCCATGAGCTGCCACAGCAAAAAAGAAACCAAACAACTCAGCTGGTTTGTTCTTAAATACATATGTTTTTGTAATCCATTATTGTCTAGGTGTTTAGAAATCAACAGACATCATTTTTTAAGTATTTCTCTTGGAATCCAAGATAAGTTGACTCTCACATAATTCCTTGGGTCACCCATTTCCTGCCTTTTTAAAAACCAACACTAAATTTTCCAGGCTGCTGGCACTTCACCTAAGCTCTGCAACCCCTCAGAGACCAGTAACAGTTCTGAGATTGCTTCAGCATCTCAAATGTTTTTAAAGACTATACTATTAAAAAAAGTGAATTTGGTATCATTTACATATAAGCAAGTAAGAGTGTTATTCACATCCTTGAAACTATTGGAGTACTGCTATTTAACTCAGGTAGCAGATGCCTACTACTTACCACTCCTACATCTTCCAGCTGACAATAAACATTGACATGTGAACAACACGCAATAACAAAGAACACAACACAGCAGACTAGAGAGGACCAGTTTTAAGTAAATTTAATACTAGTGAGGTCTATCCAATCTTCAGCATTTCATTAAAATCTCCCAACTGAATGACAAGTTCTGATATTAAGAACGTGAACTTTGAATGAAGACCTCTCTTGGAGCATAAGTTCATTTCACTCAGGTCACCAACCCAAAACTACATAAAGAAGTTGTCAGCACTAATAATTCAGTTTTGCAGAAATCAATACACATGTAAAATCATAGCAGTTCAGTTAAATAAATAATACCCAAACCTTAGATTAAATAAATTGTGCAAGTGGGCAACATATATGTCCAGTCTTTGCACAGTGAAAATGGTGTTCCACTTCACCATCACTATCTTGTTACTCAGCATAAAAAATTCCAGAAATTCACTGAGTCTTCTCTCCAGTTCCCTGAGTCTGCTTTTGCAAAAGTCCAGTACTAAAAAATCTTCACATAGAATTTCTGTTCAGCTATTTCCTGTATGGTTTTAGCATCTCTTCCACTACTTCTTCTCAGCTCCTCAAATAATTGGGCCAAAAAGTACTTTCCCTAAAACCTTGATTTCTCCTTATTTTCAGGAACTTATATGAATTAGAAAAGAAAAGAAGAAAAGAAAAGAAAAGAAAAGAAAAGAAAAGAAAAGAAAAGAAAAGAAAAGAAAAGAAAAGAAAAGAAAAGAAAAGAAAAGAAAAGAAAAGAAAAGAAAAGAAAAGAAAAGAAAAGAAAAGAAAAGAAAAGAAAAGAAAAGAAAAGAAAAGAAAAGAAAAGAAAAGAAAAGAAAAGAAAAGAAAAGAAAAGAAAAGAAAAGAAAAGAAAAGAAAAGAAAAGAAAAGAAAAGAAAAGAAAAGAAAAGAAAAGAAAAGAGTTTATTCAGTAAAATGCACATAATTCTTCTCAAATTAATGCTGTCCTTGGGTGAAAATTTTTCCCCTAAAAATTTGTCAAAGAAAAATCCCAGTAAAGTTAAGCTTTAATCTTTCCCCAATGTTTTCTTTTTACTACCATTTTACCCAGATTCCTCTTTATTGCTCCACAGAGAACATAAATGAGTCAAGTCAGTCATTATATCACTATTTTTGTTCTTATCTTTCACTTAGCAGTATGTTATCTGAATGTCCGCTTCATTTCAGTAACATTTGTAAAACCTTAAAACACCAGAATAATTTTAGAATCTTTTCAAAAATACAGCAATAACAAATTGTAAGACTGAATCTTGGTTTATTATTTTTCAGTGACTTTTTATTTTAAAAAAGGCACTATACTCAAAAGACAAAGAGTCTCTCCAGATTTCCCCCTCAATGTGTTACTGTTTTATTGCCCTTAAAATCAGATTCCAAGGCAATGTTCTAAATTTTTTAGTGTTTTTAACAAAAAACATCTGATTCAGTCCTATGGCTGTCATATATGTTATTTCATGACTAAGAATGCTGTTCTTAGAATTCCCATACTTGAACGTAATATCCGTATCTTCTCTTTAAAGAAATTAACAAAACTTTCTGATAAAGCAGCAGGGCTTTCTCAGCCTGTATGTTCAACTCTAAATTAGATTCTGAGTTAATGGCAACCTGTCACTTGGTAGAACAGACATGCTTTTCCCATCGACCTTCCCCTGACTTTCGAACAGTAGTCAGAAAATTAGTTCAGGATATCCTGAAACTGACAATTGTCTGATAAGGAAGCTACAGTAAGGTTTTCTGGTTACCAATGAAAGATGAAAATTGCATTTTAGCCAGTAAAAATGCCCTTCCTACTAAAATGCGAACATATCACAGAAATAGAAATTGATCCAATAAATATTCTAATAGCTATTCACTGACAGAATATAGAACTAAACATTACAGATGGACCATATTTTTCTAATAAGCAGTTCTAAGTCACTTTTTTTCCTTTTGTTTTCCTCAGTTTAGGTAATATGTGTATTAAAAATACCAGTTCTTTTTTTTCCTTAATTCTTAGCATTCAGAAAAGAACCTTAAAACAGTTACAGTGCAAAAGAAAAATTGAAGTGTTTATATAAACTTTCAGTTTGCTAATTTCTTACAGGTGACTTTTATATTTACAAGAAGTGATATCTGACAAAGCAATATTGTTTTTTCCCAGTAGTTCAAATTTTCATTTCTTTTTCAGATATCTAAAAATTTTATGATGTCATTTAAAGATTTACATTTTTAAAGCACTTGAAATATCTGCTTTTAATTCAACAACTGCATGAAGAAAAACTATATTGCTATCAAAACTGATTATCACATTTCCTCAAGCTCTTTTAAAGAAAACAAGTGTTATATGATTTAGAATAGTGACTGACAGACCTGTGAAACGTAAAATTTTTACCTGTTTTATCTTAAATGAGTATGTATTTGGGGATTCTATTAATTGCTTGTCTATTTATTCCTGGTTGTATAAAATTATTTTATATGGGTTTTTTTAAAATAAAATAATAGCCATCTAGTGATATCTTTTCCTGTTTGCATAGTGCAGTAAATCTTGAATGCTCTAAAAGAGCAATTTCATTCTTGACTGCAATTTATTAATCTCTTTCACTCTCTCTATTCTCCAGCTTCTCACACATACATCCTATTTAGAACAAATCTCTTTTTTTTTTCTCTTATGTGCATTTAAATTTTCATTTGTTTCCTTGAACCATGTTTTACGCAAAACTATATTCTACGAGCCAATCCTTTTGATGGGTGTATAAACTTACAAGTTTGTCTATGAACATGCTGTTGCATTTTACACGGAAATCTAATCTAATAATTTTCCCCAAGTGTGTGTTCAGAAAAAATACACAGTCTCCAGTCCACACGCAATTGTGCATGTGTTGGTGTTGGTTTTTTCCCTTCATCTCTCATGTGTTAGATAGCTAAGCAACGTGTGAAACTTACGGCTGTCCAGGCTTCTTTTCTGCACCGAGAACACAACCAGTCATTACGGATTTCATGAGAAGGAACACCATAGCAACCTAGAATAAGAGAGCTAGATTGATTAATGTATTCTGTCTTTCTATCTATGATGTCATACAATTCAACTGTGTATAAATGATAGTAAAACACATCTCCTGCGACCAAAGAAACTTTCGTCGTCTAGGTTTAATGCTAGTTCCATGATCTACGAAATATATAAATTAGGCACACAGACATTCTCCCCAAAACTGAAAAAAAACCCCACAAAACCCATCAATCCCCCTCCCCCCCCCCACCAAACTAAACCAAAAATCAAAACAAACAAAAGAGATGCAAACACCTAGAAAAACAAAAGCCAGGGAGTTCCTCATTTTCTGTCAATTTAACAGAAAAATCACTATTTCTCCCTGCAGTAGAAATGTGCAACTTGAATGAAAGTACTGACATTTATTTTATGCAATTATACTGCACTTCCATTCAAGAATTTCACATGGGCTTCTTAAGAGTTAATTGTTCTTGTCCTACTGCAGAAGATACTACAGAAAATGCACGTATTCATCAGTCATTCTTGAAATAAAAAAGAATGGCGGGTGAAGGAAATCACTGCATATCTAAAGTCAATAGCAATATTCAAAAGTCCTCAAACTCAGCATGATTTCACCCTGACTATTTAATAAGGACATACTAAGATCACACAGTGGTTTAAAATATGAGAAGTAGAAGAGGGATTTAATACCTCAGAATAGAAACAGGAATCATGAGTTTGTGACTACTGAGAGTTTACAGAAAAGTTAATTTTTTACTATTTTCACAGCAATCACTAACGAGTAGTAGAAAATATAACAAATTCTAAAAAAAATATAGCCAGTGATTTAAGCATTACACGCAATGATTTAAGCATCACATGTTCTTCATGTGCTTTTAAGGACATACTAAAATCTTTGTTAACTATTATTTATCAATCAAACAGAATTAGAAAGTACATTTCTGCCAACAGAACAATTAGTTTATTTACTTGCATGAACCCGTACACAACACTTCACACAGGAAATCAGAAGACTTGTTCCATCTTCTTCAATAAAGGCATTTGATGGACAGTGTTCAGTGTTTTCTTCACTATAAATAAAACACATCTCTGGAATAAGAGGTTTAGTCTTTTCATTTTCAGCCATCAGTGTTTCTGCTGAGTTTGCCTCCCCAAAAGTAGGAGTTTCTTCATCATGATTGTATGGCTGGAAAATAAATTTATATTTTTTAAAAGAAAGGAGAGTTTTACTTACTCTTTCTTTTGACAATGATAAGATGACTTCTCCACTCTTGGCTCTTGCACAGTGTAACCGTTTTATGAAAATATTAACTGCTCCTAAGTATTTATCACAGTTGTTCTATAGTTCTTTGTTCAAATAACTGTGAAATCTAGAATAGCACTCAGCCTGCAAGCTAGTGTTACTGCAGCAGTGTTCAATGATACTGTACCTCTTCCTTCCTTTGAGCCCTTTAACTCGGTCCAGTGTAACAAAGGTCCTATTCCTAGTCTCATGCTGAGGTGATTCCAGTTAACAAGCTTCAGAATTAGTACCACAGTACTACAGTAGTATTTTTAGCTGACATTGGACACAGGAATTCCACAAGTCAGTATCAAATAGTGCTCGACATTAGATTGTTTCTGAGGGAATATTATTCCCAAGAAAGCTTAAGTACTGTGAAAACACTTATTTCTTCAACACTGCATGAGGGAGAACATAGAATCATAGAATGTCAGGGATTGGAAGGGACCTCTAAAGATTATCTAGTCCAATTTTCCTGCCAGAGCAGGATCCCCTAGGGCAGCCACAAAGGAATGTGTCCAGGTGGGTTTTGAAAGTCTCCAGAGAAGGAGACTCCACAACCTCTCCAGGCAGCCTGTTCCAGTGCTCTGTCACCCTCACACCCTCACAGTAAAGAAGTTTCTCCATATGTTGAGGTGGAACTTCACAGGAAAAAACACAGAATGGCCTAAGTTGGAAGGGTTCTTAGAGATCATCTAATCCAACCTCCCTGTCATGGGCAGGGATGCCTCGTAACTAGATCAGGCTACTCAAGGCTCCATCCAACTTGGCCTTGAACACCTCCAGGGAGGGGGCAGCCACAACTTCTCTGGACAATTTATTCCAGTCTTGCCACCCTTGTACTGAAGAATTTCTTCCTAAGGTCCAATCTAAATCTCTTCTCCTTCAACTTAAAGCCATTTTCCTTTGTCCTATCAGAGGACGCTCTTGTAAAAAGTCCCTCCCCAGCC
>NW_009697973.1:5070-5285 GCF_000703405.1 Apaloderma vittatum | reverse complement strand
GCAGAAACAGGGTCTAGATTTGTTCTATTTTTTCGGTCGTGCTCTGTAGCGTCTTTTATCCCAGGTTCTTGTAACTGTCTGTTTGGAAGCAAACTGAGAGCAAGTCCTTTAGGCAGATAGATAAGACCAGGCTTGACACAATCCCTTGGTGGGTGGATAACGAGTGACAGAGTTGAGCTCCAGCCTCCACGCTGTGCTCCTGCCGTGCCCAGTCC
>NW_009697973.1:3498-4607 GCF_000703405.1 Apaloderma vittatum | reverse complement strand
GGAGCCGTAGGTGCTGTCTGGGTGGCACTTGCACATCCTGGAGCCCTGCCAGCATGTCTCACCCTGGAGCTGGGCTGAGGGGTCTGTGGGGAGCGTGTTCCTGTCCTCCTGCTCCCGCTGGGACAAAGCAGGTTCCTGAAAAATGGTGCCATTGTATCATGAGCAATCTGTGTATAATAAAAATATTATTTGAGCAAATGAGTCAGGAAGTGTCTGGGCTGGTGTCCCAGGTTGGCGCAGCCCAATTTTTCTGGCTTTCTGTGTTGGAGCTGGGCGTTTCAGTCCTGCTAGCTCTGGCAGACATGGCCACGATGGTGCGAGAGCCCTGCCTGCCATGGAGCGTTTCTGTGTGTTTGAGGGAAGCTCTTGGTGCTGGTTGCGTTTCAGTGGAATTGATAGGCAAGAATGGGGGTGGAGGATGTGCCTGGCAGTTTCCTTTGCTGCTTACCTGTTTTTTCTAGGTGGCATGAGGATACCTCTGGTTTTGAAAGATGCTTCAGGCACTGCTGGGCATGTGGCCATCTGCCTGCTTTGTGTCCCGGGCACCTGTGGGTGGTCATCCTCATGCAGGACTCTTCTTGCCCTGTGTGTGATCTCAAACCAGCTGAATCCCTCGACTTTTCTGCCACGATCTCCCCTACAGCCCCAGCTGCTGAATCTGGTGGCCATGGTGCTCTCAGCTGTGTTGCAGCCAGTGGCCCTGGGGCATCTCCACCCCCATGAAGGGGACCCCCTTTGTGAGCAGCAGCCAGGGAGGGGAGAGTCCTCCTCGGGAGCTGGTGGTAGGGCTGGCTGGGTGTCCTGTGGCACTGCTGGAAGGTCTGTGTAGCTGTGGGGCCAATGCCAGGGGTGCTCGCTGGGACAACAGGCCCTGAGGGGGCAGGCACGTTGTCCTTCGGGGGTGTGGAGAGGCCTGGAGGGGACTGGGAGACTGATGTCCCATCCCATGGGGGTGGTGGAGCCATCTTCCATCACGGCTGGCATCCCAAGTGGTGACTCCTTGGTCTCTTTCTCCATGTGCCCTCATCTCCCACAGTGGAGAACAGGCAGCTGACCCTGGACCTGCAGACGGAGAACAAAGGCAGCGTTGTCTCCGGCGGAGAGCTGAC
>NW_009697973.1:3115-3391 GCF_000703405.1 Apaloderma vittatum | reverse complement strand
ACAAGCAGGCCCGGGGAGAGGAGCGGGGCTGAGAGTGTGGCCCCTGACACCTCTCAGCCAGTGTCCGTGTGCCAGCAGCCGCCTCCTCCCCAAGGTAAGGCTTTGACCTGCCCGCCCCAGCCCCGGCTGGGCACCGGGGCTCCCACGGGAATGAGCGTGCGGTGGGATGGGAGTGGGAGCGTCGATGGGCTCACACCTTGCCTCCCCAATGGTCCTTCTCCAGGCCCTCCACCAGCCACCTGCGTGGCTCGGCCCCTTCCCTCGCTGTCCTGTGTG
>NW_009697973.1:2794-3020 GCF_000703405.1 Apaloderma vittatum | reverse complement strand
TGTGCTGGCCAGGAGCTCGTGCATGGCTTTCCCTCTGCTCCTTCTCTTCTTCGCTGGGAGATGAAGCCTCTGGGATTTGGGAGTCTTAAATGCAGAAGCCCTGCTGGTTCTGCCAGTTCTCCAAAGTCCCGTGTTGACCTTCTCCGTCACTGTGCTTGGTGTGGTGGGGACAGGCTCTGCCACCACACAGCAGCGGGAGAGGAGGGCACCTCAGCATGAAGCAGGG
>NW_009697973.1:2410-2659 GCF_000703405.1 Apaloderma vittatum | reverse complement strand
ACGGGAGCCCAGCAGCATGGCTGCGGCCACGGAAGGCAGACAGCAGCCTCCCAGTACAAACTGCTTTGGGAGCAGACCAAGGTAAGGGTCCCATGCTGGCAGCCCCTGGCAGCCCCTTGCTGGGTCGTTGCTGTGGCTGTGAAGACAGCCAAGAAGTGTTTTGACTTTCCTTGTGCAGTGTCCCTCGCTCCGGATCTCCCAGAGAGCCCCCAGCAAGGCAGCTCGTAGGGTGTGTGGGGCAGGGGTGGG
>NW_009697973.1:0-2240 GCF_000703405.1 Apaloderma vittatum | reverse complement strand
TGGGGCAAGCTGTGACCAGGCGCACCAGCACAGCTCTGCAGGGGTCCACCCAAAGCTCTTGCCTCGAGCACAGCCCTGGCCAGTGCCCCTCTGGGCGACGGTCACTGCTTCCGAAGGTCCAGGGGGAGCAGAAGTAGAGCAAGCAGAGCTGCAGGGAAATAACAGCTGCTTCCAAAGGAAATGAGCTGTTTGGGCAGCAGGCCATCCTGCGCCTGGCGCAGTGCCCTTCCTTGCCTTCTCGCCGGGCTGGAGTGGCTCAGCGCTGCTCCTTTTGGAGCTGTGGTTATTGAGAGACGTGTCACGCTGTCAACATGGAGTTGAATTTAACACCTATTTATATTTCCCGAGCGTGGCAGTGGCCCAGCAGCCTGTACAGATGTTCTGGTTAGAAATGTGCCTGCAGAGAGGGCGCCTGCAGCCCCCCAAGAAGAGGTTCTGCATGCCCCCGGGCTTAGGAAGTGTGCTCGGTGACAAACCCCACACTCCGAGCTCCTTGAAGGAGCAGAAACTGCTCCTTCTTCATTTGCTGGGCACATAGAAAAGATGAGAGAAAGAGAAAAGCGTTTTGGCTCCAAAAAGTGACCCTGTCCTTCCATTGTGTTTGTCTCCCACCCAAGGAGGGAGTGGGGCTGGAGGTTGGGAGCAGGGTGCTGAACGCAGTTTGTGCCCTTTTGTTGAGGCTGCTCCTTTTTATTCCTGCTTTTCAGGCATTAGAGCCTTCTAAGGAGTGAGAGTGAGTGCTCAGTGTCCTGGGAGCTGGGCTTTGCAGCCACTTAGCAGCTAGCAGTAGTAAGTGCTAGAAAACCTGCAAAGAAAGCTCTGGTTTGGGAGGCTCAGCCTGGTGACTGCTTATTTCTGACCCTTGCTTGCCTGAAAGTAGCTTCTGCTTTTGGTGTTGTCTCGACCTGCGAGTGTGCGAGAGGAGCGTGGTGAGGTCTGGCCAGTACTTCTGCAGGGGAACTTCAGAGAGCTTCCAGGTGTGCTCGCAATCATTAAAAATGCCACGGCTGCCCTGGTATGGCAAACGTCCTGGTTAGTTTTCCGTTCATCCTACTCTCACCTGAATGGAGGGTTGTTGTGGATGTAACTCCCCGGTTTGCAGTACTGCTACGTGGGGCAGAGCATTGCTGTTCGGACCCGCTATGGAGGCAGCTGCCTTCTCTGGAGTGCCGTATGAGTCCTTTGCACATGGGAATGCCGTTTGATGTTTGCTCTGTTTGTAAGCAAAGCTGTGGTTTTTATTTTCATGGGTTTGGTGATGGATGCTGGCAAACTTGCTCATAGGCAGAACGGAAAGAAAAGGGTCATTCTTTGCTCCTCATCTATTTCTACACTGTCCCCTCCAGCGAAACTGCTTGGTCAGGGCTTCTCTTTCTTCTCCTGGACAAATGTCGTCTTGGGATTTGCTGCTAATATTGGTGACAGGGTGTGAAATTCCACAGCCCTCTGTGCATAGGGAAAACAGCCCAGAGGTTCCCGGTGGTGCTGTGGGTGCCGAGAGAGTTGCCACAGTCCCTGTTTGTCTTGTAGTGGCCAAAGGGGCCTCTTCTGAGAGCAGAGGGTGAAGCAGCCTGGTTTGCCGCTCGCCCTGCGGAGAGGCTCTGGCTGGTGAGCTGCGTCGGGTGTCGTAATCTGGGCACGGCCATGAGAACCTGCTGTCACCTGCTCCTGCGAAGTTGAGTGTTTTTTTCAGCGTGGCGTGCGTGGCTTTCCCTGCTGGTGTGATGTCTGAAAGCCCTGCTCAGCATGGCCTGAGCACCCTGAGAGCAGCTGGGAGGTGCTGCTCTGAGCCACTTGGGCAAAGTGGCTCCCTTTGTGAGAGCACTTGCTCAACAAAGCCCCGTGTGTGGCTGCGGGATGCCCCCGGTGTGTGACTCCTGGTGTGACACGGCAGCAGCACAAAAAAAAAAGCTGGAGGAGCTGTGGTTGCTGCTGCAGCCCTGGCACGGGCAGGGGGGAAGTGGGCACTGTTCGGGGGCCGGGGACTGCTTGGGGCCTTGGACAGCAAGCCCTGAGGTGGGTCTTGAGTCGCTGGAAGGGGGTGAGTGACGGGAAGAAACCAGCTTCAGGATTTCAGAGCCAAGTTTGGGGTTTCGCAGCCAAGCACTGCTTCGGTTGCACGTCCCGCTGCTGTGGGGCGAGGGGTTGTCCCTCCTGCCCCAGCTCCAGGGGGGTGGCAGTGTGTGAGTGTCACCTCCGCTCCTGGCACTGCAGGCGTGAGGGCTGGGTGCCGGGGGTTG
>NW_009697972.1:0-1820 GCF_000703405.1 Apaloderma vittatum | reverse complement strand
ACCTTGACAATGTTTTCCCTCCCTCCCACAGCAAATACAATTTTACTGAGCTGTTAACAGGAAGAGAACACTTACACTGTCTAAACTGTAAATCGGCACCATCCATAGAATCCTGTTACAATAACAAAAGAACATTCAATGTTACTACAGGTACTTTTAGTCTGAATCCAATTCAACATTTATAGCACAGGTGAACTGTGAAATGTTACCTTATTATTGGTTTCTGTAATTCAGGCTGAGTATAATGGACTAAGTGTTGCAGTATGCCCCAGAGAGATATTGGTATAGTCATTAGCAGAAATATCCCAGCGATAAACCATGCCTTGGTATGAATTCCAACCTTGCAAAGGGAAAAAAAAAAAAAGAACACAAAATCGAAGTTTCAGTATTAATACTTTAAAGTTTTACTAGTATAGCCTACCTTTACAGTTTATGTGCTTTTTTTACTACGAATGAAGTTTTAAGATGGATATTAAGTACATATTCCAAGATTTAGTTTTTCTAACTCTCCTTTTCAAATACATAAAAATATCAGTCTCTCTTGCAATTTCTTGATGTGGCTTAGAGTAAAATTTAAAAACTCAAAAAAGAAAAAGATATCTTTCAGAACCAAACTAAAAACATCACCAATAAACACAAAACATTCTTCAAAGAATAGTAATTCTAACTATTTAATTTAATGAAAGCCACAACAGATTCCTTGCTTTAGGTCTGGAGCTTGTCTCAGTTCAGTGCTTTATGATAAAGTTTCCAAAAGCTTGTGTATTTCTACCTTTAAAAATCAAGTTCCAACTAGTAATCAACTAGTTCCATTGAACAATCTGAAACAGACATGCATGTATATATATAAATATATAATGTCTGCTGAAACACAGGGCTATGATTTTAAACCAATGCTCCTTGAAAAATAACTGTATTAATAATCTTAAGTACTAAAAACTGAGAAACATAGAGACTCTTTTCAAATATTCTTCTCTGATCCCCTCCTGTACATCAACATCCCACATCTTCTGTTGCTCTCCAGTTCAAAGATCACTTCCAAGTCATTTCTCTACCAGTGTCAGATTTAATTATTTTGAAATCTGACGTATCATTTCAATACAAACATCCATTATGCTGAATATATGAAGACATGAGAACAGAGTTTCAAAATCATAGTTAAAATACACTCAAGAGAGATTTTACTGTCATTAAGTGCTTAAAATTATATGGTGAAAAAGCTTACCGCCAGCAGAACCAGCCAGTATCTTAAGGTTAAAATTTTACTTTTTTGGTAGAAAAGTAATGCTATCACATGCATGCGTAATTCATACGCTACAGTTATGACACGCTACTGTTCCTTTTTTTTTAAAGAGAAGCTTCTCAACCTGTCATCTCAGTTCTCCCTGATGAAACAGAATTACCTGACGTATTAGGTTATTAACGCCTGTATAAGTGTCAAAACAAGATCTGGGCAGGGCAGCGGCAGCGCTCCCAATTACTTCAGCTTCACATCAACTATTTAAATACCAAGTATTTTGTATCGGAAGGAGAAAAAGAACCATAGAACGCTTTGAGTTAGGAAAACCTTAAAGATCATCTGGTTCCACCCCCTCTGCCACGGGCAGGGACACCTCCCACTAGAGCAGGTTGCTCCAAGCCCCATCCAGCCTGGCCTTGAGCACTTCCAGGGATGGGGCTTCCACAACTTCCTGTCCCGTTCCATCTTGCTGCGTTCGCGCTTCTAACAGCGCCACAAACGGGAACTTCTCCAGCTTTTCCTCTCCTCGTGGAGCCTAACCCGGGGCCGGAGGCCGCCGCCAGCTACCTCAGAGGAGGCG
>NW_009697971.1:0-555 GCF_000703405.1 Apaloderma vittatum | reverse complement strand
CTAATTAAAGGGGACGGGCTAATTAGAGGAAAGAACTGATTAAGAAGGAAGGAGCTAATTAAGGGGGAGGGAACTAATAAAGGGGCGGAGCTAATTATGGCAAAGAAGCTAATTAAGGGGGAGAATCTAATTAAGGAGCAAAGAACTAATTAAAAAGGAATGGACTAATTAAGAGAAATGGGCTAACTAATTAAATGGGGGCTAATTAAGGGGGGGGCTAATTGAGGAGAGAGGAGCAAATTAAGTGGGAGGAGCTAATTAAAGGGGACGGGCTAATTAGAGGAAAGTGAAGAAGGAGGAGATAATTAAGGAGGGAGGAGCTAATTAAGGAGGGAGGAGCTAATTAAGGTGGGAGGAGCTAATTAAGGGGAGGAGCTGACTAATTAAATGGAGGCTAATTAAGAAGGAGGAGCTAATTAAGGAGCGAGGAGTTAATTAAGAGCAATGGGCTAATTAAGGAGGAGAGTCTAACTAAATGGGGGCTAATTGAGGAGGGAGCAGCTAATTAAGGAGAGAGGATCTAATTAAGGTGGGAGGGGCTAATTAAGGGGAGGA
>NW_009697970.1:0-14273 GCF_000703405.1 Apaloderma vittatum | reverse complement strand
CGTGTATAAATATCTGAGGGGTGGGTGTCAACAAGAAGGGGCCAGTCTCTGTTTGGTGGTGCCCAGTAATAGGATAAGGAATAATGGGTATGAGCTAGAACACAGGAAGTTCCACCTCAGCATGAGGAGAAACTTTGTGACAGAGCCCTGGCACAGGCTGCCCAGAGAGGTTGTAGAGTCTCCTCTGGAGACTTTCAAAACACGCCTGGATGCATTCCTGTGGGGCTGCCCTGTGGAGGATCCTGCTCTGGTGGGGGGGTTGGACTGGATTGTCTCCAGAGGTTCCTTCCAACCCCGAACATTCTATGATTCTATGAGTGGTTCACAGCCTAAAAGGAGAACACAAAGGTCTCCAAGCAAGAGGCTAGAGATAGTGATCTGGATGGATTTTCACTATGAAAAGTGACTTTATGTTGTTTTATGTGCATTAGGAACTTCAGGTGCAACTTAGCTTATAGGTCAAGAGGTGACGGCCTGGGATCTGGCCAGACCAGTTTGAGCTCTTTTCAAAAGCATTAGTACTGTGAAGCAGAAGTTCAGCCTTGCACAACATGTCCTTAACTGTCCCCTAACTCACCGGCAACACTAATTACCCAGACACGGAAAAGGTAGTTGGTTCTAATGACCAGGTGATACAAACCAGCTTCACTTTTCCAGAGTTAATGCTCAGAGGTGTAAAAAATATGGAGATACAGCATTGGGGGTATTGCAGTAGAGAACAATGCCCTGGTAGCTTCATTTGATTCGCTCATTATTTAGTTGAGCTCTTCCACCTGTTAGAAGGTGACCCCACAGGCCTGACACTTGTCTGTCTGCAATACACAGCGTTTGGGAAGAAACAGGTGGTTGACTGCTGACTGTAAAGACAGAGGTCAGCCTAACTCTGCACATGAAGCACAGACCTCCCTTCCTCCTGGATCACCCCTTCATTTGTCAGGGTCACAGTTTCAATTTCGGAGTTTCAGAAGCTTTTAGTTGAGGGACTTAATTTTTGAGAATTGGTGTAGGATTTGGTCAAAGAAATCCCCAAATCATATCAGCATTCATTCATATCTCCCTCCTGCAATTTATTAATTGTCAGAATGAAAGAAAATTGGAAAAAGAATTAAAAAAAAAAAGAAGAAGAAAGGCAAACAAAGTAACTAAGAATATTTCCATTTGGACTATCTAGAATGATCACGTTTACCTGCTTGGGTCTTTGGCAGACCCAAAATACTAGTTTAAACAACAGGAAACTGGACTTTGCTCCTACAGTGCTACACTCATGAGGTACACCACAGTGTCTGGGCACTATTCAGTGACAAATATTTAAAACTGGGCACACTTAATCCAGCCAGGGAGAAATTTTCAACAACCTCACCTCCAGCAGGTCACCTCCAGATTATCAGCAAGAAGAGCTGTTCTCGTACATTGAACAGCTGCTTTGATATTGTTATGGCAACGCAACTGATCAGATATTACACACGGCTCTGCTCTCCCTCTAATCCCCAGCAAGCAATTACGCTGTTATTGTAAAACAGACAACAACAGCATAGCAGCGCTGAAGACCCAAGAACTAGGAAGAATGTTGATATTGGCTAATAATATAATATTATCCTCAATATTTCTTGTTACTTCTAAGTTATTTATTTATAAAGTGTTTTGAAAATTAAATGATTAAAGATGTAACTAAATAGAAAAGCCTGGGAGAGCATATGCCTGGGTAACTCTCAGAGAATGACTTCTAAAGCTCAGCTGCACTATGCACACTACACAAACAATGATGTTAGTGTGCAAACTAATTTAATTCTACAATTAAAGAAGGGAAATTTAAAAAAAAAAGTTTCCATTGGGCAGGCACAGCACTGCAGTTTACTGAAGCTGCACATAGCACAACCAGGAACAAACATGTTTGGATACATACACGAAGTGACAACCACTGATTTGTTTTGTCCCCTTCTCTAGTAAAAGTCTGCAGTCATGAATTTGAAACACCTCTACCAGCTTGAGAGGGCATTTTTTTTAAGCCCAGAAGATTTAAATTCTTCCACATACTTCCAAACCTAACCTGGACTTCAGTGGTAAAACTCCACAAATCTTACCATAATGTGGTAAGGCAAGACAAGTACCAGGCACGCACAAGCTGTCCCCTTCTGAAGCACTCGAATTCTTAGAGCAGCAAGACTGGAAAGAACAGTGCTTCCACCAGCCTTAACGAATACATGTTCTCATAACAGGCAAAAGTGCTCTTGGAGTTCAAACAAATACTAAACTCCAACAGATCACACCATATATGACTCCTGTGACTCCCGCAGAAATGTTCCCTCCCATTTTCTCTTCCATGGAAACACATTCCATGCTGGTTTGGGGGTTTGGTGAGGTTTTTTTGGCTTTTTTTTTCCCCTTCACACTTGTGAGATACAGCACAAACAATCACCATTAAATATTTACCTGGCTACTTTCACCATCTTTGGATTGTATTGCTTAAGTAGAGACAGCAACGTTTTCATTGTTTTACCAGTATCAATTATATCCTGAAAATAAAAAAAAATCATGTAAGAAAGAATATCGAATGTGTCAGAGTAGCATTTTCAGGTTTCTACCACAGAAATTGCTCATCCGCAATAGCACAAAAATACGCCAAAATACTGCTCATACTCAAACACAGGTGACATGTGACATCAGGTTGTGCTGACACAACTACGCTCAGTGAAGCGATCACGCACGTTAATAATAGCTCTTAATTGTTGTGGATAACTATGACTTTGAAAGCAGTTACTGAACTACGACCTTCTCGTCTCCTTTTGGAGCTTTTATGGCTTGCGCTCCTTGCAGCTATCAGACAATGTTTAATTAGAGCATGGTGAGAGTAATATTAGTCTTGCTGCTGAGCTCAGTTACAGAGATAGATGTACACAACAGAAAGAAAAGAAAGGAAAATAGGTAGAACAACCCATTACTGCAATTAAAGAATAAGAAATGTAATTTACATCATAGAACCAAGAAACAGCCAAAGGAATTGAACTGGGAATACCTTGTTGCACTTCTAAAGTCTATACTCAAATATGCAAAAATGACCTTTGACGTGGCTTTTTAATCCCATCCGCTGCACATATAAGCCCAAAAAAAGAATATATGACTTGCAACTGCAGCATCAGAAACGGACTCCTCATTTGGACTGAGATAATCACGTGATCTTTAAAGGGACAGGCCTTACCCTGGCCTGAGATCAAGCCTATTTGAAGCGAAGGACGTCGGTAACACAGAAGCAGCAATGTCCTGCTTTCACCTTATTTTCCCGTGACTCCCAATCAAAATAAAAACCAAACCAAAAACTCAAGAGAGCACCCACCAGCAATACCATCTTTAACACCTGATGCTTTTAATCATGGTTATAAACTCAAGAAAACTTAGAAACATATAGACACATAGAGAAAAATAGGAGCTGGTGAAGAAAGAGAAGTAGCTGCTTCATACTCCAAAATAAAAACAGAACCTATTACTGGTTTTGTATGGTAGATTATCTGTTTATTGGAGGTGAATCTCCATTTTGTTCAGGTTTTTTTGCACGTGAAAGGGATGCTCTATAGAAAAGCCTAGTGCTCTGGTGCACTAACCCTAACAATAACACTAACCCTACAATAAATGTGTGTTTTTATTGTTTGACAGTTAAAACTGTGATTGGTAAAAGGGATCGTATCTCACAGTGTATAAGACAAGTCACTGGGTAGATGATTTGCTGAACAAATGAGAAACTAACCTAGTTAGCTGTCTGGGACTCTAAAGACACATACTCATCTGAAAGGGAGCAGAAACATAATTAAACACATCTGTCTATCTGACCCAAAATACACTTCAAAGGACACCACTGGTCACACAGATGACTGCTGTATACATACTATTCTGGTAAAACTTCTGGAACTGAATGTGCTTTCTGTGGAATAATATAACCTTCCTGAATTAAAAAAAAAACCCAAACATAAAAACCACATTTTATGAGAGGAAACATCCTTCCCTTTGGCTGCAGTTTCTATAGTTGTTTCTTTGCTTACAAACAAGCCATTTCCATAATTTGGAGCCTTAAAACATGAGATTGCACATCCATTTTTCCTGTCTGCTGCTCCCGCTTCCCTATCCTGAAGCTGGCAAGCTTACTCAAGAATACCCTTTGACAAAGCGATACTTACCGAACAGAAGCGACACTGTCCATCAAGAAAGAGGTAGGAGAGCAAGAATTAAGCAACAGTACCTACTAGGAAACCAGACTGAGGTGTACTGTACCTGGTACCATCTGAAGAACCATGACAAGACAGAGGAATGGGAATTTAGCAACGGCAAAATGCTCATTAATGTTCTCCACGTCACTAAACATATTACACACAGGGACACTGGGCCGAGATCTGTTTTCACATACTTTAGTATATTCCTACTAGGAACCCCTTTCTAACTCTGCAGTTTAATTCCCTAACTTGTTATAAACCCAGAACAACAATATGTTTAATATTACTTTGTTCAGGCTACTTTTAAATAGAAATAAACACAGACATTTTAGAATTGACAGAATCCCAGAAAACTGAAAACAAATGCAACACTTTTTACATGGATATTTTCCTTGTTAAATTTAGCACTAGAATGTAATTTGAGAATTCAAAATATATATTTTCAAATTTAGAGCCCACTTGCAAAATTCAGGCCCGGAATCAGAAGCTGGAAGCCTTGAAACCAGAAATCAGTTTTTCTGTCTTAAGAACAACTTCTGTTTGAACTCTTTTACCAGACCCACATTAGAACTTTGAAATGGAACTTAATACTTACTTCTACGATCAAAACATTCTGGTGGGAAGAAAAAGAAGAAGAAAAAAAGATAAATCCATTAACACCTAGCGAATATGCCATTTTTAAATATATATTAATCTCTTAAGCTTATTAATTTTCATTGCAGGTAAATATTCATATCATCATTCATGCATGTTTAGACATATAACAGCAAATTCTATGTAGTTAACATATCTGATGCTCTAATAACAATTAGTGGGCAATGAGATTCTCCTCAACGTCTCATGCTGAGTACAAAGTGGTTTTTAAATTATTTAGACTTTGAGAATTCTAGACGCATGCAAAAGAGATCGAAGCGGAGGCCACACAATTCCTATTCTTCTGAAGCAAAGAGAGTAATATAGAGGCACGTCAGCCCTGCCATAGCTCCACCCTTTACACTGAGCTGTGACACACATGCCTTAAAGACCATGGACGTGTAAGAAGGGGAACGCAACGTGCTCTGACAGAGCAGGAGCCCTGACGCTTTAACCTCAGACGTCTGGCCCGGTGATGATCTCCACAGTCACTGGAGGAAAGCAGATTCCCAACTCACATTCTCTCATTTCCTTCTCTCGTCACCACCTGTAACAGGAACCCCCGTCCCCGACCTGGGCTGTGCGTTACGCGCCTCGACAGCAGCAAGTCCCATCATGGCTTCAGAGAACCACCAGTGCAGCAAATCAGTAACGCTGCTCTCTTTTAAACGTAGTTTGTAGGCAACAGCCCCCACAAGACTATTCTTCGCAGGCACCACAGAAAAACAAATCTCCTAAAACTTTGCCGATACTGAAGACAGTGAATTGGGGTGGGAGTTGTTAGGTTCATACTAAACTGATAGCTTTGAGGGCTTACCCGCTTCCCCAGCACACAGCGGCAAATGTTTAGATGAAAACTCCGTTTCCAATTTTTAAAACTCTATAATCTTCACACACCAAAAGAGCAGCCTTAAAACCTTGTAGGTTTGTGGGTTCTTTAGTGGTTTTGTTTTTAAACATACAAAGAGCCATACCTTTCCAGTCAAGGTTGAGAGGTCATCTCCACCAATTACTTTTATATCTCCAGTTGACTGATCATTCTAAGAAAGAGGAGAATAAGCATTAGTGTTACCAGAATTAAAATAGCTTTTTTCTTCCAGTAAGCACCAAAACTGCAGAGAGCATATCCAGCGAACGTGAATGCTTTCAGGAACACAATACCAACAGCATTCTCTATTAACTAAGAAATTATGAGTGATCAAATTCAAAGATCGAATTTCACATCAAAGATTGACAAGAGATCTGCATAAACACAGTCACCTTCCTCATCTGTGACCATTATATACATATATGTATCTAAAGAGTTATGATTTGCCAAGTATTCCCTACAGATATGGAAATAAGACAAAAAGTACTTCAATTTCCAAGCTGTGTGCTGTTATATAGTTGGTAATTTACATTTTAAACTCTAATGCTTTCGAAAGCCTTGCTATCTGAATAAGTATAAACAATCATAACAGTAACAAGAACAGCCAGCAAATAAGGTACAGATTAATATTTAGAAATATAAGCTATAAAAATAGCCAGAAAAGCTTATGTTTTCCTAGTTTACAAGAAATCCAATTACTTCTTATAGTAATTGAACAGCAACCTCAGTACACCATCACTACAACACAGTACTTTGCTCCAGTAAAATTAAACTTCGATATGAACATAAATGACCTGTTACATAAGAAAGTTAAAAACAGCTGCTAGGAGTGCTTCACAGATCTTTGCAATTTATTTAACGTCATTCACCTGATTTTAAACCTTGACAGTGTCTCACAGTTCATACTGGATGTGATATGTTTATTATTGTACTATGTACAGATGACATTACCCTATCACTTCATCATTTAATTCTGTCAAAATGCTGATTTGCTTAACAAACTTCACTCTCGTAGTTCCTTAACACGTATCTTCCTTTTAGAAAAATGTTATTATTTTGCTGCTGTACCTTGAAGCCCACAACTACACAGACACACAGTGAAGCAGCAGTTTCTTCCCAAAGCCCAAAAATGACAGATGCAATAGAGAGGGAACCACAAGGGAACAGGGATGCCCCATACAGCTTTCTGTTTTCTGTTTTCACAGCCGCATGAAGTCAGATATTTGTGCGATATGAACTGTAGGCAAAAGCTCAAATGTTATCACAAAAAAGGGGGAAACAAACTATCTAGAGAGGCACACTCCAGGTACACAATAAGTAACACTGGGATGATAGTAAAAGGAGAATGGATTAAAAATCCTGTGGATAGTGGTGTCGACAGCCCAGGATAAAGAAGTGCTGACAGCTCTACGCATGTACAATCAGATTATAGAACTAACAGATACTTTCCTTCTAGGATTCCTGTAAAACAACATGAAAAAATAAGATCAAATAAATCATAAGGAAAAGTATCTTTTCAGTTTTACCTCACGTGTTTTAAAGAAAACATTAGTTTGAGTTATACGACTCTGAAATGACACTGAAGTGCCATGTTTCGCTACTATAAGGAACACTCGTTTTTGATCGTCAGCTGTTCCAGCGCATCCGTAACCAGGCAAACAACACCACCACCAAACAGCATCAACGTCACGGTGTTAAAAAAGTCCAAAACCACAGATGTCAAAATGACTGCTGCTTGAGCCAGCAGATATGCACACTGCTACTGGATGCCTGAGATACTGGCTAGATCAACCACCAAAATGCGATTCCGTTTCACACAGTCTTCATAAAGCTGAAGGACATTTCCTGTGTTCATACTATCTTAAAATCATCTTAAATGACAGCTTCTTTAAGCTTTTCCTTGTTTATGTTACAGGATTCTCTCTCATTTATTCCTACACTAAGAGGGATTTCATCCTCCTTCCACGGAAAGACATAAAAAAAATAAAAGTGGTTCCTTCCAAAACAACGACGGAGGAAGATGTTACAGTGCATAGATGTTACATGCATAGATGAGACTGCTCGGTATATGTGAAGGATCAGGCTCCTGACGATCTGTTTGGCTACAATGCAACACGCTACACTCAGGTAAGAGCACCACAAAACTAGCTTACCGCAAGCCTTTGGGTTATGCATATTAAAGTGTGATGATCAGCAGCAAAAAACCAATCTAAGCTACAGAAACGGTCCTGCTCCTGCCCACCAAAACCCATGCAAACTGCTACACTTCTTAACACAAATCTTCATTGGCACATAAACCTGCATTCCTACCCAGGTACTGAGTTCCCGAGCAATTAAAGGATAAAAAGCTGTTAAAGAATTCTCTAAACTGGTTGTAACCAGATTTCCATTGGAAAGAACTCTGTTTAATAATTAAGCAACCTTTTAATTATCTTCAGGAGCATTAGTTCTGATTTCAGTACTGGTAAGACTTTAATGCTTTGTGGTTTAACACATAAGAGTTTTACCGTTTAGATCTGTTTTCACTGCCTCCCTGTTGTCACTGCTGGAAAACAATAACGCTTTGCAAGATCGTAACTCCCGACTCGAGTGACTCCAAGATCACCTTTTAAAAAGGCATTTTCAGTTCCTTACAGCATGTGCCATAAGACTTAGTTAACAGTGTACTTTCAGAATACTGCCGTGACCAGCCTAACCAGAGTTTACCCTGTACTTCACCGAAAATCCCTATTTTCCTGAGTGACAGTGCAACACATCCCTTGTCTTTTGGCTGCCCTCCACTGCTACATAAGCAACATTTGCTCATTTCCAAGTTTGAATGCAGGAGACTGGTGAAAAGCCATTCTTCTTGTACCACAGACAAAACGAACTGTTTGTCACGGATACGGAGATCTGGGTCTCTTCACAAACACTATCTTTCCATTTCTTAACAGCCTGCCAGATCATTAAAATTCATCTGTAAGGACTCAGAAAGTTGGAGTTAGGAGCAAAGTTTAATCACAGCTTGATCATGTCAGTATTCTTAGAGAATTATTTTTGGGTGCAGAACAGGATGAACTTTGCATTGCCACACAAAAAAAAGCCCGTATGCTTGTAAATATTAAATGATCGGTTTCAAACAAGAATAGAACCTCAATTACACCAATTGCAGAACCATTACACAAGTTCAGCTGCTTTGTTTATGCGACCAGGGTATTTTTAACATCTTTTATCCAGTCTGGGAAGGCAGGCAGCATGATCTAGCAGTCGCATCCAAAGACAGCGACAAGAGAGCTCGCTCCACTTTCAGCCGTCCGTTACAGTTCCCAATGCCTTTCACATCACTAAACACAGATCCTTCCCATCTAGTAAAGCACGGGTAGAAACTACTGAGCAGATTTAGCATCCTGACACTAGTAATGATGGAAGACCCAGACAATCTTCAGACAACCTGGGACAATCTTAGCCAGTCTATCGAGTTATGCAATCTACAGGAACAGCAGTCTGGATATTAATAACTACCTAAGAGAGTCCACAGAAATGAGATGCTCATAAATACTGTACTGGAGGCATCAGGTAACAGGAGCTCCTCATCTAGGACAAGAAAACATCCTTTTATAGAATTCGCTGACAAAACCAAAATCCCTGAAGCCAACACCTCAAGGAAAACATTCTGCTTAGACACCTTTCTGTCCAAATTTCTTTGCTTTTCTCCTCATCTACTAGTTCTTACTACAAAAACCAGGCTTTAAAATTTCATAAAACTTATTTGCTGTTCACTCCCCTATTTATACCAAGACACTGTAGTTCTAGGGAGTAACAAACAAAAGCAGCTGTAGTAAAGAAATGAACCGAAGCATGCCTAATACACCAGGATGAGCAAAGACAACACACACGTAAGGCAGCCTTGCTTTTTAACAGAGGGGTTCTTTTCAGGTGTTTCAAACCATTTCTCCAGTAGCTTTTTTCCAAGTTAGTCAGAAAGTGAAGAGAGTGAAAGGGTGCAGTCTTCATACTGTTTTTTAAACAAGCTAAGTTGGAGGTGTTCCTTGAAGAAAGCAGAAGACATAATTTCCTCACCAAAAAAAAAGGTGGGAGTATTTAACTTATTATCCCGTAACGGAGACATTCAGCTTTCTGTCGTGGCTTTTGCAGGCAGAATATACGGGCACGTGGTGGTTTAGTGGCCACAGGAACCTGAATCTTTTGAAGCGCTCTCACCCACTGCTTTCAATACAGTGCACAGAGAGCACCTTATGAGAGAGAACAAAAGGCTGGCAGGGACCCTTCTGCCCAGCCTTGCCTTCTCGTTAAAGAGCGTAACTAAATTACTGCCTGGCCTACGGCAAGCGCGAACGTGGTTTCCAGGTAACCCCTGGACAGCCACCCACGTGGACGCCTTGGGCAGGCAGGGCTGCTTGTCCTGCAAACAGACTTGACCAAAGCCTCACGCAGTTCTGGGCTTCACTTTGAAGCGTCAGCAAATCCCTCAACAAGAATTTATGAAGTTCTTGGACAGTTCAAACAAAATCTGCAAATACCTCCATCACTGGTTAGGCAAAAGGAAGGACGACGTTGAGTTTCCAACTCAGTAATTTTTCCAGTTTAGCTTTTTTCTGGCATAGGTGCTCCTCTATAACTGCGACATGTAGCCTATAATGCTGACTTGAACGCAAAGTCACTGAGACAGAACTAAGGGCATAACCTTACAAAACAATTTATTCAAACACTCCAAGTTGAAAGGAAAAAAATGTAATTATTTCCATGCTACAGATGGTTTTACAGAACAAATCATAATACCATCCTGCAAACATGAGACTAGGCAGTCGGCAAGTCAGGAAGTTTGCAGTACTAACACCCATCAGCTTCTTCCTTTGACCTACCTAACATAACCTCATGCTTCCTTCTATAAAACTTACACGTTACCTCACGTTACAGAACATTTCATTCTCCTATAAAGCTAGACCAGGATGAAAGGGTTTTTTTCCAGCAATGTAAAGCCAATCTTGAAAAAGTTGTGCCATATTCCATAGTCACTAATCATAAATCTTAGCTTTATGAATCCAGTACTTCCACAAGGCCAAACACAACTAATTTTGCTCATTGTTTGGTTGTGCCAAACAGAAGATGAGACAGGGAAGCTGGGTATAACTGCTTTTGCAGCTTTCAAGTCTTCTAGTCCAACGCATGATGTCTCAGCCACGTAAAAAATCCTAGAATTAGATTTTTGTAACTACATTTGCAGGAGAATCCTCTGCATTTTTCTAAAGCCATAGCTGTAGGGATAGGGTAGTGGGCAGAGAGGAAACTGTTTAACAAGTAAAGAACATGCAATGAGTATCTCTGCTCTGCATAAGGGTTTTACAGGGCTGCAGAGATACCAAAGTCTAAAAGAAAACAGATTACATAATACGGTACAGAAACAATAAATTAGCTTGTGACTCTTAACTCCCTTAATTATTTGTTTAATATTAGCACATTCTAGCAGCAACAACATTAAACCACCTCTGTTAATAATTTGAAGTTAGTCAAATTTATACTAGAATTGCACAGTACTGCAGAGATACTTACACAATAACTCTTCAACCTAATGAAGTCGACAGTCATGGGGATTGATTTGTCACTGTTTCTGTTCAGTGCTTTGATGTAGTCTAATAAATCAGCGAAAAATTTATAGCCACCCTTGAGTACACAGAGTGCTACAATGTGGTGTCCTCCCATGCCCTTCATAATTTCTCGTGCCAGTCTCTCCGTCCTATATAAAACCAAGAAAGAGTTAGCTGTCGAAACACGTTTCATTTGCTTACTATAGCGGCAGCGCTTCGTCCTGCTAACAGAAGCAAGCACAGGCATCAGACCTGGAAACACATTTTCCTCAGAAATATTTGCCTACCACTTCAGTCACCTTTACATGTTATTGGTCAACAAAGCTTTGCTTTCCAAGGTTAATCTAACAGCAGCACTGCCAAAAGCCTTTTTTTTTTTTTTCGTATGTCACACTCAGCCAAAGCAAATCTTGACACCCTGAAGCTGTTTCACTGTCAGATATGCGACATGGAAGTGTTTTCTCCTACCAAAGACTGTTCAGCTTCCATGTGAAGAGCAACATAAGTTAACACAACTAAAAGGCAGCAGCCCTCACTGAGGAGTAAGAAAATTCTTGAATTGTAAACTGAAGAGTTTATGTCTATTTGTCAAGCTAGAATGCCAGAAATTTGTCCTAACTGCAAAATACAATACCAACAAAGCAGAGCAAGAGAACACTGCACTGTTTTTCTGCAATCATTGTTTCTAAATTTATCTTGTTATATGTTTTAGAAAGCATAGTATGTATTTACTGTGTGCCAGCTGACAGCAGGTTTCTCAGAGAAAGCCTACCATTATAAACGTCACATAAATTACTCACTGACGTACTCCATCCAATTTTTTCCTCGGTATGGACTTCCAATGCAAAGTTTTTACAGTATTAAAAAATAAATATTTCAAGAATCTCTTTGCATTCCTATTTGTGAGACCTCCAGGAAGAGCAACCCTGTACCACTCTTAAATGGTTGTGTCAGTATTGCTTCACTGAATTTGTTGTTCGTTCTCTTCAAGGGAATTAACAGCTACCAAACACAAAGCAAACCAAAAATGCCTTATAGGCTTATGCACTTATTTCTGATCACACAAGATAAAACTTCCACATCACAAATTCCAGCAACCACAGAAGTGACAGGTTGATATTTTCAGAGGCTAATGTCTTTCCCAGAGGTAGAAGGAAGTTGAATATTACTTATCTACCACACAAACATGCAAAAGTCTAAGATGATGTGATTAATAATTTACTTTTATTAATATCCTAAGGAAATTCAAGAGACTATAATTGTTTGGGACTGAACTGGCACAATAAATAATGCCTTCTAATTAGGTTTTAAGATGTAAAACATTAAACACTGAAAGTCATTGATTGCTTCATACCACAAAATTTCACTTGAGAATTATGACAGATTCCCAAACAATAGCATAACCGCAAATGTACAAACTCTTAGAAGCTGAACATGAAAGAGTTAATTAGCACTTGTACTTCTTAGTCTCTAATTAAATGTAATCTATTTAGACAGTCACCAGGCAGCAAAACTATCACTGGAAGATTGTTTATTCCAGCGTCATGGAATCAGCTGGAGCAATGTACTGTCTGAAGTCAAACCAACCTGTCCATGATGAGCCCATGGGGAATATAGACTTTTTCCAAATCATCTGCATAATGTTTAGGTATGCAGAACAAGTCCAGGTCGTAACCTTGTTCATCATCGCCAATCTGAAAAGGAAATAAGGTGAGATTCCTGTAAAGCCTTATAAAAGTCTGCGGTGAGAAACTGTGAGCCCTTTGCTTTATTCAGTAAACTACCAAATCCACTACACTCATCAGGATCACCTTACTTTCCCTCACTATAAAAACATTAGTCACACTGAACACAGCATGAAGTGTAATCTAACAGAACCCACAGCTCACAAGAGTTGCTTGAAATAACACATGAGCTGTTGTACAACACAATGTGGGGAAGAAATTAAGTCCTAACAACATTCTCCTATGTCAGGGAGTGGGAGAATTAAGCTACTACAGCTCAATGAATCTCTTTATTCCACTAAAAAAATCTATTCAAGGAGATTTTTAACACCTTTGATTTTCCTAGTGTAATGCAAGACCTTCGTTTGCAATTAAGCAAGTGGAGGTTTTGACATGGACATCTTCCAAATCTCCACAACACCACATCACAACAAAACACAATAGCCAGTTTAGTTTCCAGGACAAGAGAAGACAGCTACATGAGCACTGAGCACGACAACTGATGCTGCTGTGAAGTCTTCTCAGACCACCATCTGCAAACCGTGGAGGTTCCAGATCTTTCAGAATCTGAAATCAAAGCCCTGCTTCAGCAACCTGTTCCACACAGGCAAATTCCCTGTGTGAAACAACCTGCAATATTAGCAGGTGTGTATTAATTAGGACACAGGATTAGCATACGTATATAATTATACCAAATACAGCTGAGGTTCAGGGCGTATTGTCCCAACAGCCTTCCCTGAACCTTAACCTTGCCGCAACTTGAAAAGGACAGCGTTTCTTAATTACTTCACTCTCTGATTATGCAGCTGAATGCTATTAGGTGTAAAATTAAGACTTTCGTAGGGAAAAAAAATAAGCTTTACTACTGGCAGTTCACCCGGGCAGGCACTTTAAATATCCATTTTGTCCACTGCTGCCCTTGCAGGACACAATCTCCTCCTGTGCCCAGTGAAGCACTTACCTGCCCTGCGATCTGCCAACTGCTTACAGGGGTTCGGGCTGTGTAAGCCCTAATACGGGGTTCACTCTCCCCTCCAACAGAGACCCCGCAGGAGCCACCCACGAACCCGGCGCCGGCACCGGGGCCCCCCCACCCGGGGCCGGCTGTGATTTCCAGTCCTGTGACAGCTCCCCTGCCAAACACGTGCTGTGCTTCGGCTCAGCGCTATACCTAGTGCCTCTGTTAAACCCTCCTTTCCGCATCTGGCAGGGAATGCGCCCTCCCTGCAGATTTTATCAGGTATTTTATTGACTGAAGGATTCA
>NW_009697969.1:45368-45642 GCF_000703405.1 Apaloderma vittatum | reverse complement strand
CACCCGGGGGGCGGCTTGGGGACACCTGTTTGGGGGGTGTAGGCGAGGAGGGGCCGCAGCCGGGTCGAGGGTGTCTACGGACCGGGGTTCACCGACTCGGATCAGTGCCACGGGCTGAGTGCACCAAGTGTGGGGACATGGGCTGGAGACGTAGCCTTGGTGCTCTGTCCCGCCGCAGCCCCGGCAGGGTCTGGTCCTCGTCAGGGTCACCCTGCCACCTGCCAGGGTTGCCCCAGGGAGGGAGGGGACCGCTGAGGTCTGCAGCTTGCCACGG
>NW_009697969.1:0-45325 GCF_000703405.1 Apaloderma vittatum | reverse complement strand
TGGAGTGAGCTTAATTTTTAGGGAGGAGATAGATAGCTTGAACTATATTTCTGTTGCTTATGTAGACATGGGGAGGTGTAAGGAACCCGTCTGCCAGAATCAGCCTGAACTCAGCGGCACTAACTCGTACTTCTTGCTGCTGCCTGGCTGCCTAAATCTAGCTGGTATTAATATCGCTCAAAGGGGAGCTGCGGAACCTGAGGCAAAGCAGTTCCACAGCCACCATCACCCAGTGACGTGTTTGTAGAGCTGGGGTGGAAGGCGAATGCCCAGGGCTCGGAGGCTGCCAAGGGTTACTGTCCTAGCCCCTTTGCCATGGGAATCGCACGGGGCAGCAGGGTGGGCAGGGGGAAGGGGACGCTGGTATCTGGGTTGGACACGCAGAGGAGCCGGGGGTGCCACCCGCCCCACTGCAGGGGATTCTTGGGGGGGACCTTGGATGCTGTGTCTAAAAAGATTTTGCGAGTAAGATATTTGTGGTGTTCTGTAGACATGGAAAAACTGGTCACCTGGTAAGGTTTTGGCTTGGGCACGCGTGTTAGGCTGCACATTAAGCAATCTGTGGCAAAATTTTGGAGACTGGAGGAGTTCTGCGGCTGTCCCATGTACACAGTTCTCATGCACCAGGGTGTCTGAGCCTTGAGTGGAAATCCACGGGGCAGTGAAGTCACTGGGAAATTTTGTGCCGTTGACTTCAGTATGAGTGAGATTTCGCTCTTGTGTTCTGATTCAGATCCGTTTGAGAATGACTTTGTTTACGCCAGAAAATAAGTGATGTTTGTACCTAGTGGTTATAGAATGATTCAGATGCTGTAAGGGCACAAAGGTGGCATTTACTTCTGCCTTTTATAGTGCTTGTCAGGTGAAACCTTTACGTTCAAGATACCAAATAAATCTCCCAAATTAAAAAATTTTAAAAAATTAAATTAAAAAAAGTTTTAAAAATTAAAAATAGGATGAGCATTGCTTTATTTAATGATAATATGTTGGAAAAGAAGATTCTTTGGATTTATTCTCCCCTTTTTTTTTGTTTTGCATTATTGGGAGAGTTCTTAACAGGAATATACTAAATGTCTGCCGCAAAGAGCAGAAAGCGCTTTGCACAACGGGTATTTAATTCCTTTGCAGATTCATAAGTAGATAATTATATTTGTATGTTCATTTACAGCAGCTGAATAAGTGCCTTCAGTTATATTTAATAATGTCTTGTTTGATTTTAGCACTTGTAAAATACGGTTAGGGGGTGTGGAGATGCACTGTACAGTCAGCACAAGCTTGTGCCTGAACTGTGCGGTGGTTAATTGTGAGAATAAATGATAGGTGAACCTGGGGCTGTAGGGAGACCATCGACCTAGATGCTCTGTATACTGTATGGTATTATGTGGGCTGTGTAAGGATTTGCGTGTCCACATGTACAGAAGAAAAAAAGTCTCTGCTGGTGCTGTTCACAGCCACCCTACTCCTACAGCGTGCTGTTAGTGCGCTCCTGGGCATGACCACGGAGGACCTCATGCACAGTCCTGTTCAGTCAATGCTCTTTTATAAAGAAAAAACTGGTGATGGGAAAGTGGAAGTGTTTGCACTGAGAGGGTGAAGCAGCAGTGGGGCAGCTGCAGGCAGGGAAGGAGAAGCTGGGGCAGAGCTGACTGCTCTGCTTGATCTGTTCATGTTCCGCGGATGCAGAAAGCATTGCAGTGCTTACTTAGACTGGCCGGTACCTGCACTGGTGTCTGTTGAAATTCCGATGCCCGCGGGGCTGTTAACCAGGGCAAGGTTTCAAGCAAGCCCGACCGCGCCTTCACCAAGTTCTCCCAGAATGTTGCAGGGAGGTGAACCTGTAGCTGTGAGCTACCCTTCAAAATTGTATCTGTTCATATTCAGGGGTCAGTGAATCATCTGCAGTTTCAACATGAAATTCTCTCACTTGTTCAGCAAGAAAGGAAACTTGCTGTTGCATCAACAAGGGATTAAGTTCTGACGTCTGGAGCTTTCTTTGACCTCCCTCCAAACCTGCAAGGGGCTATGGGAGAGGAAGGGAGCAGGTAAAAACACCCAAGTGTGTGGGGGGAACAGGCACGTGGGGGATCTGGGATTGTAGTTTGGAAGTTTTCCTAGCATGTGGTGGAAAATGCATGCCCTCAGCTGCACTGCTCGGGTCGGATGGTTTATCCTAACACGGGACTAGAGTCCAGCCTCATGCTCTCCTGGGCAGCCAGGTCACAAGAACTGCTGCAGGCACTCAACAAGCTCCGTCCCAGAAGGAATGACTGGGCTGCTGGTGGTGTTACTAGGAAGCTGTCCCAGGCAGGGCACTCGTGGTAGCAGGCTGGGGCAGGAGGAGCTGCTGGGTATGGTGCAGTCGTTGTAGCAACCTTGATGCTAAGTAGTGGTACATCTGGAGCGTGAGAGAGTTGGGTGGGCTGGAGAAGCCCATGGCCCTAATGGGACAGTCAGTGTGCTGCCTCGCAGGGTGTTAGAGAAACTGGTAGGAGATGAGGAGCAATGAGACTCTGCCTTCAATAGAATGAGGTGTCTCTTATGCGAAAGTTTCTTATAGGCGCCTCTGCAGTACTTTCCTTTGCAGAGGATGCTAAAATCTATTCTCACATCATGTCACCATTTCCTTTCTCCCCACTGGGATTCTCAGCAATTTTACCTCTGAGGGACTGGAACCGTAAAAAGGCACCTGAGCTTTGGCTTCAAGGGCAGTGTTTCATTTGGATCTGAAGACCCTCGGTCATGACCTAAATTTGATATAACAGAACCATAAACAGGATGTGGCCTCTTGGATTAGTGTCTACTTCGGAGTGACAGCTTGTGGTCTGGGTGCAGTGTGTTTTCCCATGAAACGTGCACCTCGGTGACATCTCCCTGGAGACAAAATCCTCTGAGAAAAATCACCCATCAGGTCTGGCCCTTTTTGTTGCTGATGAACTCCAGCATTCATATCTGCAAGCTGCTATTAAGGCTCTCATGAGCTGTCACCCTGCAGTGGTTGTTCTCCAGATCTCTGTATGAGTCCCTTCACAGGGGAACAGTGTCAGGGCCGGCCCTGATGCTGACATCACATCGATAGCCCTCGGTTTGATTTGATGCCCTTGGTAGGTTGCAGCTGTGGAGAAGGAGACTTGCATAAGTGCAAGGAACAGTGGCTTGTGTCCGTCACATAGGGAGCGGAAGGAGAGGATTGGTGCGGAGCCGCTTCCCGGGAACCAGTTCTTGACACAAGGATCTGCGTGTCACCTCCTGCTCTGGTTGCTGCTGAAATGGCTGAATATTTGTCCTGTGAGTGGAAGTGCCTGCGACCCCCTGGCTTGGAGGGCTGTGAATGATTGCAAAGAGCTCGGGCAGGGCAGGAGGGGCTGGAGGAACTGTTCTGCTGGAAGGGGCATGGGGGGCACTTTTAATGAGCTGTGCAAAGAGCTTGTTCCAACAGCTTCTAATGAACTCAATGTCTACAGCCTCTTGGCTTGGTAACAGCTGAGGCAGCCAAATCTGCTAAAAGGAGCTCTGAGCAGGCAAATAGGGCCCAATGCCTTCAGAAAACAGACTTGACTTCCTCACTGGCCATAGAGCAATTTAAAATTAACTTGGACGTAGAGTCCTCCTGTTTAGAACAAGGAGACTTTAAGAATTTCCCGAAGAAAAATTGCATTGCTTGCCCTCAAAAGCAAGGAACATGAACGAAGGCGTTGTAGAGAAAGGAGCTGATGCCAGCGTAGGCGAGTGGGGTGGTGGGCTGGGAGCAGGGTGTCCTGGGAGGTGGAGTAGTGCTGGATCGTGGGCTGGAGAGAGCAGCCTGGCTGGCGAAATAAGTGATTGTACCCTGATTATACGTTTCATGCACAAAGTCCACGTCTGCTAAGTATGTGCTTGGTGATTTAGAAAGGCCAGTTTCACAAAACTGGTCAAGTAAAAGAGATGAGAGGAAGAACTTCAGTGGGGAAAGAAGGGTGATAAGTGGAAGTTGGGTGACTACATTTCACCATGCGCTATGTGATGTTCTGTCTAGAGGGAGGGCAAGCCTGGTGAAGAGCAAGCTGATGCAGAGAAGCAGCAAAAAGCAGCAATGTTTGGGGGAAGAAGGGAAGTTAAGAAGAGTCGATACTAATTGGAAGCTAAGAACCGTAGAAAACATGAAAAAGGGTGTGAAAGAGTTGAGGAAGGAATCCCTGGTCAGGTTGTTGAGGGTGAGGAGCTGTGATTTGCGTGTGTGACCTGAAAGGAATCAGACTCATGATATTTGGTTGCTAGATGGACAGTACAGAAAAGCCATATTCAGTGAAGCATTTTTGTTCTGTACCCAGCAAAGTGCTTGTAGTAGAGTCCTATCGTTAAGTTGTCTGATGGTGAAATATTTCTATTGTGACAGTAAGTAAAGGGAAATTAAAACACTTGCATCCAGTCCTGGCTACTTTAAAATCTACAAATTCAGACAACTTCCATACAAGAATTTTATGAGAGCTATTAGAGGCATTTCTAGAAGCCCCAGGGTATATGGGGATCTCTGGGACCCCTGGCCACAGGTCATACTGATCTGGAGTTCCTCTTGGGTAGTAGATTCCATCCACAAAAGCGCTTGAGATGGCTATGTGTAGTTAGCTGGACATGGCTAGCAGACTGGCTACCTGCAGCCAAGAGGGTTAGTGCGGTATTTGTGTGTATGGATATGTGAAAGTTGGGCAAGAGCAGTGAGGATCTACCAGGCTGCTGTTTGCTGAGGTTGTGGCTTTCACCAGATCATCCTTCCAGACTGGCTTCCACAGCTCAGAAAAGGCTTTTGCAAATTGGAGAGGTCTCAGATTGAGCTAAGGACTGGAAAACAAGCCATGTGGTGATAGGCTGTGGGAGCTCAACCTGATTCTTTCAAAGAGTAAAAAGGTGAAGGATTACTTAATCGCTACCTTGAAGGAGCATCCATTTTAAGCAGAATTTGGATAAGGGTGGCCCAAGCTAAGGCATAAAGGAGAAGCATGTAAGAAGCTGCAGAGGGTTGAAGCTGGCAGATTCAGATTATCAGAACATAATTTTAACAGTGAGGTTAATTAATTATAGGAACAGCTTACTAAGCTTGTGGTGGTTTCACCATTACTGAAAATGTGTCAAATCATCACACTGTGTTGTTTTAGCTTCATAGTCTGTGAATGTTTGAAGGTGTAGAATCTATTGCTGCCTCAGGCTGAAGGTGTGAGCCTCAGACCTCTGAGCCAGGGAGGATTTTCTCTAAGAGGCCCATTTAATTTTTTTCATTAGTTTCCTATATGATCTTGGTCAATTTGCTCACTTTTCTGCACTTCAGTTGTCCCATTTGTAAAATATAGAAAATTATTCTTGTTTTCCACCAACTACAAAATACTTCAAGAAGTGTAAGTGAAAGTGTTTAATAAGCTTTACATCTTTTTTTAGCATAACTCCAGAGTAAAGTATCTTCCCTGAAGCTCTTACAGCTTGTGCCCCTGTGTTCCTGGCCCCTTTTTAGCCAGTCTGCAAATACTCAGCGGGAGCAAAAAAAAACCCAGCTGGTGGGAAGGCTGGTGAACAGGCCTTGGTGTATGCCCAGATTACCTAATGTTTGCAGGAGGTGGATTAGGAGAAACCAGATTCACATATCCATCCCATTGGTGAGCAGACAGTGTGAGTGAGATGGTCTGAACCACAGTCACAGCTGCGACGTGAAAACAGTTTGTGAATGAGATGCTAAAAGCCACCAGTACTTTTTTGTACTTAGTTCTGAGTATGGGAGGTAGGATGTGCCTCTGTGATGATAGTGGCATAAAAGGGCTTAGAAAGCTCCAGTTTGAGCCAAAACATTTCTTGCTCTTGGGATTAAAGTCCTGGAAGAGCCCTATTACCTCTCACTTGTTTGCCTGGTCTTGGGGTCGAAGGGTGATGGAGGAGCCCAAGTGGGAGTGATGAGGCTGTGATGGCCATGTAACACGTGAAGGCTGATGGAAAAGAAATGAAGCTCCTGATGTCCCTTTTCAGGTTGGTGGTGGGGACTTGTGGCTTGTGTGTGTCCTTGCCTTGGTGCTACTCCTGGGCGAGCTGGTTCACCTTACCTGACCCACATTCCCTGACAGCACCTCCTTTCCCTGAGGCACCTCACCTGCCCTTCCAGGACACCTCCTGCTCTCTCCAGCTCTCCTCCCCACGGGATACTACCCCATGGCTCGGTTTCCTCTGCCGTAGCGGAGCAGGTCCCCAGCGTGGAAAATCCCCGGTGCTTTCAGTGCAGTGAAGACGGGGTCGGTGTCTGGAGGGGCAGAGGTCGCTCCCAGGGCTCTTGAGCAACAGGAAGGAGCAGTTCGGGGCCACCCAGCACTTCCCTGGAAATCATTAAATGGTTATAAAATTAACCCAATCACAAGACCCATTTTAAAGTTCGCATGCACTACCATTTTCCCCCCTGAACTTTGATAGACTTATTTTGAAAATAAACAAAAAACACCAAAAAACAGAGAGTTAAGAGAAATCAAACGAGTCTCTGAGAGTGACACAGCAGAGGGTTCGAAGGATAAAAATCAGTGGGGGTGATGGTGCCCACACAGCAGAAGGCACAGCTCAGACTGACCCTGGGCAGCCACAGCCATCTCCCTTAAAAACTGTGCTTCTGACATTTCTTAGCATTCTTTGTTCGCATACTAACCAAACTTCTGGGCACTGGGAGAATTAGTTAAAATTTGCAAGATATCTTGAAGCCAATAACTTTCAATTTTATAGAGAGTTTGATTCAGTTTTATTAATGGTTTTATTTATTATGTTTGGGGTTTTTATATTCTGGCGAGTGCCTGCTCCAAATCTGAGGTATTCTGAAGTGGTCTTGTTTTGGTTTTTCAGTGATGGTCCTAGCTTCAGTTTAAAACTTGTCTAGTATAGGTGCGATTTGTCTTCTTTTGGAGTAGAATAAATTGTATGAACAGTACTACAGCTTTCTTTTTCAAGTAGTTTGCTGTTGATCCATAGGAGTTTCAAAGTTTTGGAAAGACCCTCAATATAGCAGTTCTTTCTGCCTTGTTTTGGTTTTACCTCTTGGCTTTTGATATGGTGGTGAAAATTAGTTATTAGATTCATGCTGTGTTTCATTGCAGTGTTTTCCAGAACATTTTCCGTATGCCAGAGGATAAATATCCCGTACTTAGAATTGGTTTTCTAAATTGTACTTCATCTATTTTGTCAAACTGATTAAAGCATTCCCTGATATGCTCTTATATCAAGGTGTCATTAAATATTTTCAGTTGCTCTACCCCTGTAAGAGGCAAAGTGTCTTTGTTTTGAAGGTCACTTTGACGCAACTTTCCTTGCAGAAAACTGAAGAATATTTTGCCAGTGGGAGAGAAAAATTATTTGTATGGCCTTTAGAGATCAAACGGAAAAGGGCTTAATGAGAACAAATTATTTCATTGGTTTACAAAAAGAGCACGAGTAAAGAGAAGTTATCACTTGCCACAGGAATGAAATCACTAACCTGGTGTGCAAACATTTTAAACCCTGGGGTTTTTTATTTTTGCAAAGTTTAGCACTGACAGGTTTCTTGCTCTGGTCCTGCTGACATGAGGGCAGTGGGGAGCTCATGGCAGCTGCTGGGGCTGGGCTGCAAACGTAAAGAACGTAAAGGGTTTACTTCACACTATCTCATATGTTGTTTTACTGGAATCTAATGTTAAGACTGGAAGTGGTCTCTAAATGCAGATCTTGGGAAGTTCACATGAAATGATGGCTCCTCTGTAATTAGTGTATTAAAGAAAATCAAAGCAAATCACTCTCCTGCAGTGTCTGTGTTTCCACGTACACGGAAGCACTGGAGCTTTACTAGCAGAACTGGCTGTGAAATGCAAAGCCCGAGTGCTAAAAGCAAATCAGAAACTCTGTCGTTCTTGCCACTTTTCAAGCACTCACTACAGAGATACTGAACGATAAATCCATGCTGGTTTCAATTCACTCGTTTTTATGCACTCAGCTGGGTGTCAGGGAAGATTCTGCTCTTTTTTTCCCCAATAACTGTGGTTATTTTTTATCTTGTTTGTGAGTGTTACTGGGCTTGTGTCTGCTCTAGGAGCTTGGGGATGACTACAAGCGAAGGCCTGGAGGTGGCCAGCTAAGTGGTGGCTTTGCCAGACCTTGCTGTACACTCCAGCGCTGCAGCTGAGATCACTTTATCCCCAAAAATGCAGCTCCACACACTTCCCATCCTACGCATTTCCCAACTCGGCCACGTCAGGGAGCAGAGCTGTCATCTTCACAAAAGCCCCATCGAGCCCACCCTGGGTGCCGGGGAGGAAAGTCCAAGTGAAGGGACAGAGGTGCCTTTGGGTAACAATTCAACCTGTTCAACAAGCTGGAAAAGAGTGGTAAAATAAATAGCTCTGTGCCTTCCAGATGACTCTTGGCTGTTATTTATAGCGCTATGGGCACTTTGCCCCGTGGTCACTGACAATATCCCCGTTGAGCCCCACCGTGACTGAGCCCAGCTCCGCGCTGGGCTCTCCCTTGCTCTCTCCTCCTGGGCTTGGAGCCGTTCTGCTGACTTCTTCCCGTCGCTCATTATTTCAGCTGGGGCTGTCATGGCAAAGGGATTTGGTCTAGTTTGTGCCTCCTGGGAGGATGAATGAATTGACATGGGGGCACTGGTTTCCCGCCAGCCTTGGCCACGGCTGGGGCGATGCTGGGCATGAGTGAGCTCCCTGACCTCAGGAAGCAGCGTGGCACCAGAGCGCTTGATTTACTGATTTCCGTAGGGACTGGGGTGAGTTGCTGTGGACTGGTTTCTCACAGATCTCTTGGGAGACTCTGATCTGAGAAAAGAAACCTTTCTGCATGCCTCCTGTTGCAAATGCAGGGCCCCAATACATCTATCTCGGTGCTGTTTTTTCCATAGAGATGCAAAGTTGGAGAGCAATCGCAAACGTGTTAAATGGAGCAGGGTCAGATATCGGGACACCTAAGGCTGTCAGCAGCCATGCCCGCTGAGGATTAGCACCCTAATACCGCACGGAGGGGCAATTTCTACTCTCCAGCCCTTCCTTGGTTGATGCCGCCCTGCACCACATGGGAAGCTCAGGCAGCCGAGGACGATTTGGGTCCCAGATGATCAGTGTAAGTCCTGAACCCTTACATGCTGTAGGGGTGAAGGTGTTGCACTTAATGGAAATTATATGGGAGAAATACTGTATCCCTGAAGGAGTAATTGGTGCATTTTGCTTGACTAAGTGTCTCCAAGTGAAAAGATGTCTCCATAATGCCACATTTTACTTTTCCTCTCCCCTCCTTTTGCAGGAAGGAAGATGTCTCTATGTGATCCTGCTGATGGCCCTGTACTGGTGCACGGAGGCGCTTCCCTTGGCCGTGACAGCTCTGCTCCCTTCCTGGGGATCCTCCCATCTAACAAAGTTTGCCCGCAGTATTTCTTAGACACCAATTTCCTCTTTCTCAGTGGTTTAATCATGGCCTCGGCCATTGAGGAGTGGAATTTACACCGCAGGATCGCGCTCCGAGTCCTCATGTTGGTGGGAGTCCAGCCAGCCAGGTGACTATAGGACAGGGGGATCTCCATGGGGGACATGAGCTGCGGATGCTGGGGAAGCAGCTCTGCTCTGGTGGGCTGTCATGCAAGTGTCTCCAACACCCAGGGGCTGTCCACACTCCATCATTTCAGCTTATTGAGTTTATTCACCTGTTTGCTCAGATGCCAGTGGAGCATGAGGAGAATCGTTTGATTTAGCCCCATATTTGTGCTTTATCCAGTTACAGCATAGTCACAGAAGTACTTTTACTATTAGTTTTGTTATCCCTGCACACAAGCTTTTCTTCCTGTAGCTATAATATGTCAGAGAACTTGCTAAACTGAAGAAATTCAACTTTTCATTTTTTTCTCTTTTTCAGACTAATTTTAGGGATGATGTTGACAACGTCTTTCCTGTCCATGTGGTTAAGTAATACTGCCTCCACTGCTATGATGCTTCCAATTGCAAATGCAATTTTAAAAAGCCTCTTTGGGGAGAAAGACACATCTAAGGATAAGAACAGGGAAAATGAAGAAAACCAAGGTAATTGAGACAGGACGGTAGCATAAGCCACCTAAGGTCTACCCTGCTGCCATCAAATATGCCCCATTTCATTGACTTCACAAGTACCGGGTTTCTTAGCTGCAGCTGGATCTCGGTGCTGGTCCCATTTTAATGCACATTTCATTACCGCAATGGAGGAGCATTGGCATAAAACTCCGTTTTTATCCGTCCCCTTCCTCATGTCAGGCAGGAGGCAATGCTCATGAGTTGGCCGGGAAAAACAAGAAGCGGTGACATCCAGCTGACCTGCTCTATAAGCCTCCTGCTGGCACGTGTGAAAGTCCAGCTCTGGGCGTGGCGGTGATGGGATCCGTGGGGTTGCCTTGCTGTGGGGATACCCAGCGGGGGCTGTAGGTACTCACGTGGGCAGATGAGTGCGATGAAACTGTGCGTTGCTGCAGGGACAGGCAAGGGACCCGCTGGGCAGTGAGAGCAAGGTGAGGGTGAGGATAACGGCCCCTCCATGCAGCACACAGGGCTGCCCTGTGCTTGTGGACAGGTGGGTTCTCCTGTATTTTGCTATTTTGCTTCTCCCATGAAACTGGAGCCTGAGCTGGAGGAGAAAGGGAGGATGAAGGGGAAGGCTAGCAGGTTAAACACCTTTTTGTAAAGCACTTTGTAATCTCCCAACTCAGTGCTACTGCTCGGTGGTGTTCCTGAGCAGGTTGTGGACAGGCTGGGTCAGGGCTGTGCTGTCAGACAAGGTCTTTCTCTTCACAAGTCGTTTACTGGGAGTTTGGGCTTCAGGCAGACAGTGATGAGAAACGGCAAAACAGAAATGAAATCCCCTTTGCAGCTATTGCTGGTAGTTGAAGCAGTAATGGTATCTCTTTCTTGCATTAATTAGTAATTCTTCTGCCCCTGTTATTTAAGAGTTATGGCTTTTTGATTCCCACTGAGTCCTAAGGCAGCAAAGTATGTCCCCAGAGAAGACTCAAACATGTGCATACTCTAATAAAGATATAATTAGTCATTCATCATTAATGTCTAGTAATCATGAGATATTTGCATTCTGAGTTGTTTTATCACATTTACTTTATGAATTTTTGACCATTCACATCTATTAAAATCAACCCCACTGACCTTCCTGCTATAATTTCTTACTCTATAGAAGCATTGTGTTTCGTCAGTCTAGTTCTAACCATCTTGACTCCATCCTCTGAAATGATTTGATTGTGCAATTGTGACCGTAAATACATTAAGAGTTTGGGAACACATAAAATCAAGACCCCCCTATTTGTCCTAGGCATCAGCAAGCACAAAATTAACGTCCTTGGCTCCCAGTGCTTACAGTAGTGAGAGAAGCCAGAAAAGACAAAAGGTGAGGCGTGCAAGTAGAAGGATGAATAAAGTGATGCTTTGCAAATATCATATGATGGTGTGATGATGTATTTTTCTTTTGAGGCAGAGGCTTATAAAAGTAATAAATACAAATGAAGGAGGAGTCATCTGTAAAACGTACAACATCAAGATGCAGGTTTTCTTGTAGACTTTTTATTTGAGCTTTAGTGTCCCAAGGTAGACTCATCCTTTTCTATAATCTTTCTGAATGGATGAGAAAAGCTGAGTTCCTTGAAGAAAGCCCTAAACCTGAAGTCAGTCAAAAGCAGCGAAGCTGATGTTACACCTAGGAGCAGAGACGTGCCGGTGAGCTTTCTGCAGGGGCTTTCTGTCTGTGGGGTGTCATCTGCAGTCAGGACTGGCTGCACATCTACGATGGGGCTGTTGCAGTTGTTTTTTTCACAATCCTGGTGAAACACGACAAATGTAAGGAATGTGCATTTGAGGAAAAGGTATACCGATTTTGTAGTTTATTTAAATTTTTAATGATCTAACTGAAGGGTAATCTGTGTTCCAAAAAAGGCAGTTTTATTTGTGAAGGGGACTGTATGTGGAAGCAAACTTTTAAAATGGCATATGATAAATTCGATTTGTAAATCTGCTTGAATATACTATAGGAGTGTCCAGGAGGCTAAAAAATATTTGGGTGGCTAAGAAAAACCTTTAAATATGTTAAGGAATATGTAACATGTAAAAGGATTTGATTTTCTGAAGAAGTCTCATTGAGTGTATGAAAACAGCTTTTTGAGGGGCTTTGCTTACACACACAGTGCCAGAATTATAGTGATGTCTCTGATCAGTTGGTCACACTTTTTTGCTGATGAAGAACTTCAAGGTTGCATTGACTTGTAGCCATGCTCAGCTGTGTGGGCAGCTTGATGGCTAAAATTTGGTGTAGTGTTTTGTTCGTTTTCACACTGTTGGCTACTGATGCAAGAGTGCAGTTAGATGAATTTTGGTGACAGTTGGATGATCCCTGAAGCAGGGCTGTAAACTGAGCACCAACAGGCTTTTTTCAATTTTCCCAACTTTTGGAGATGAGTTGTAGATTCTCTGCAATTGTTTGATGTCTCCAGCAATAGGTGTGTGACTGGAGAGTGCTGCGCTAGTGAGCTTGGCCATCTTTCCTGCTCTCTGCCCACTAACCCATCATTGATAATATTTCATTTCTCTGAGCAGCTTCATTATTTCTAGGTAAAAATCACGAGAAAATACTTCCGTCCTTTTTTTTCCTACATAGAGAATATCATTTGCAAATTCAAGATCAACTGCAGTCGGTCCTCGAGGTGTTTTGTTGGGTCGCAGACCTAGAAATGATGTCTCTAAAGGGGTGGGTGGGAAATGTGCATTTTTGGACACCTCTGCTTGGTTTCACTGCTTAAGCCCAGCCTGTTCTGGCAGGGTATGGCCCTGTGCTGCTGCCTGCACCCCTTGGTGAGTGAAAATACTCCTTCTCCGTCCTTGCCAACTTTTTAGAAACAATAAAAATGCCATTAAAGGCCAATTTACCTAGTACAAGCCTTTCTGCCTCTAAGGTATACGAGCTACTTGGGTGAAATGGTCACTGAATCTTTCTCATATTGCTCCGTGAGAGCTTTGTATGGCCAGGTCCTACCTCTTTGACCTCTTCTGCCTTAGGATCCTGTAACAATTTTCAACTCCTTTTTATAAATATCATAGGTAAAGTTTGCTCTGCAGCAACTCCTGGCTTTCCTTTGCAAGGTTGCCTTTTGCAAATTTTTCTTGAGAGGGAACTCAGAGATGGACCTGGCAAGATGGGAGAGGAGTTTGGGCTTAGCAGGGGAAAAAAAGTGGAAAATGTTAAGTGGTAGAATGAAATATGTGTCTTTGCAGAGCCAGCTCTAGGCTTGAATGGGACGTAAGAAGCCTTGGACTAGATGCTTTGGGGGATCAACAGTCAACCATGGCTTAATGTTTATTCTTCTAATTACACCCCTCCATGGTGGCATTGTTGGGATGAAAGCTCAGCATGTGTGTGTCCAAGCCAATTAACTCCAATTCTGTAAATTAGCGATGTGTAAAACATGACTTTGTAAAACTCCTTGGTTCTCTGAGCTGGAACAAGCTCGGTGTCTTCAGCACACATGTAAGCGAGTCCAGAGACTTTGACCACTGGCCCCTCTCCCTGCCTTGCTTTTGGACTCCGGTGCATATATGGGTATAAGAAGATCATGGTTTGGGCTGAGGAAGGGTGCAAGGAAATTTGGGGTGGCAGTGGTGGGAATTTGGTTTTGCATGCAATGGTCTGCAGAGCGCCAGGAGGTGTGGGGACTCAGGACTCTGGATCAAAAAAAATGCTAAGAGCCTAAGGAAAGGCAGCAGAGGCAGCGGTGGGGGGGATGGGTCACTTGGGCTTAGGAGGGATAAAACTCACAAATGCTCCAGACCTGAGGAGAAATATGGAACATGGAATTTAATAGCACACATCTACTCCCAACCTCAGGAGATCAAGCCATGATCCAGGACTACAAACACCACAAGGCTCAGCGTGAGATCTGGTAAAAAAGAGTGATTGTGTTCCAGTTTTGTCTTTTGATATTGCAATTCTCCTGTATTTATATGTGTAGCAGAGTGGTGTGCGCCTCCCTGTTTGCTACTGAAAACGTTGGATGTTATGGTCAAAATACACCCTTTCCTCAAGTGCTCCCGAGTCCTGCTTCTGTTCCCTGTGGTTGGTGATAAGGGACAGCGAGGTAGAGCCCATGCAGAATATGCGGGAGTGTCCCTGGGAACTGGGTATGCGACAGAGTCCCCCTGATGCGGCCTTAAAGTTGCATTGGGGACCAGTTGCTCAGCCTACCAGTTGCTCAGGGTCTGTCATTTATGGAGGGGATGATGGGCTTGGGAATGGTCTTTGCTGTCTGAGTGGATTTCAGAGGAGCTGGTATAAAGCCTAATCCCAAATATATCTCACTCTTGTCTTAAAACAGGGAATTATAGCTTTGTGGTGACATTGCACTAGGTGTCTGCAGCAGGTAAAATTCTGTCCCTTGGGAATGGAGCTCCATGGCAGGAAGTGCTCCTGCCATGCCTTGGAGAAGGTGCCTCACACATACATCAGGCCCAACAGTTTTTCTTCCTAAGAATGAGCTACAGTTGCCCTTTCTGCCCTCCAACCCATTACTCTGTAAGGGACATTCTGGCACTCCTGGTCACGTTAGAATATCCCAGAGCCCAACCAGCAGCAGAGATAGTAAAAGGACCGAGCACCTCTGGGTGTTGGAGGAGAAGCTGGGTGCTGCGGAGGGACCGGTGTGGTGGCAGGAGGAGACGGGCTTGTTCATCCCTGTGGGACGCTCCTGTCCCCATGGCATGAGCTCACCCTTTGTTGACACAGCCCCTCGTCTGTAAATGGCAGTTGTTTCCTCCATTCCTGTTTGGTTCAAGGAGAGTTTTCTAGATGCATTGAACTGTTTTAAAGTCCTCATCTTTCTTTTTCAGCATCTTTACAGCAGAATAAACTTTACACTGTACCAACTGAGATGCAGTTTCTGGCAAGTACTGAGGAGTAAGTTAACTATAAAGTTTGTATTAGAGAGTTGAGAGAGAACTGTCCCCTGAGCTAGACCAACTTGTAGGAATTTGAAATTCAATCATTGAAATGTTTTGATTATACCAAACTTCCCAATCACTAGCAGCCTCGTGGTAGAAACCCTCCTCCGTGTGTCCAGAATCCCTCTGTCTGTCCAAATCATTGCAGAGATTTCCCAGCCTCTCTGAAATGGTGGCCAGAGGTGTCTCTGGTTGGGGAATTGTGCCTTGTTTTTCACAGGAATATAAAATATGTGAAGCTGGTGATGTAAAACCCACCAGGAGTTGCACACTGGTGGTGGTCCTGCTTTGATAACAATGATGGGAAGGAAGCATCCTTTCAGGAACAGATGATTCTTTCCTCTCAGTGCTATCAAATTTTTTATTTTATTTTTTTTTTAATTTTCCTTTTAGCAGTCCTGTGGATTTTATGCTAAATGTTACTAGTTACCGAGGGGCTGGGCAAGGCACATGCACCCTCAGCTCCTACGGACGGGTGCCGAGGGTGCTCTGCCCTCTGTAAGGCTGCCGGTCCCACGTGGCAGTTCACCGAGCAGACCTGTCTGCTGCACTCACCTCCTTAGGTGTCCTTGAAGACAGGGTTAGCTTGGATTTCTAAAAACTGGGAGTTTTCCTTCTATCAAGGCTCTGAAGTAGTTGCGCTGTATTTAAACCAGGGCTTTCACCGGATTCTCTTTTGGACTATTTTAAAGCAAAGATCTGACGGAGGAGAAGGAGATTGCCAATGATGCTATCTCAGACCTAAAGAAGGAGGAGGAATACAAAACAAATATATGGAAAGGTTTCCTCATCTCAATCCCATATGCAGCCAGCATTGGAGGTACAGCAACCCTGACAGGAACTGCACCAAACCTCATCCTTCTGGGACAGCTGAAGAGGTATGGGAGGCCATCCTGGAGAGCCCTGTAAATCCTGGAAAACAGAGACATCTTTGTAGGAAATTGCCTTCTGTGCTGAGAACTGGTTTGGAAAATTCATGCCCTTCCAGAACGTTCAGGGAAGCTGCGAGCAGATGAAAGCAGAGAGCCTTAGCCATAATCAAAGAGGTTTCCAGTGTACCCAGCCAGGCTCTCAGCCAAACCAGTGCGTGTGTGCCTGGACCATGTGCTTACAATCGAGCTGGTAACTGTTTTGATGAGACAGGCCATGTAGTGTTTGGTGAGCAATTGTATCTACCCCTGTATGGTAGAGAGGAATATAAGGAACCTGCTACTTCTGGCCTTTTTTCTTAGTCATAAAAGATGCCTCCTGTGTGCATCGGAACAGAGATCTGTGCCTTGCCAAGTGCCCGCAGGTGTTTCTTTGCTGGCCTCTCCAAGCGGTATGTTCAAGCTCTTCTGTACAGCAACCCTGTGAGGTTCATGTTCAGACTCTCCAGCACAAATCGTAGCAGGGTTTAATCCTGAGTGTCCAGGAGCATCATTGCACGAGACCATCAGCCTGTCTGCAGAGGGGTGTTTAGATTTCCTGGTGGAGGCTTGCAGGGCTGGGCTGGGCAAGCTGTGAGTACCAGGGTGGCCAGAGGGGTTGTCCCAACACAGCGCTCCCCAAATCTCCCAGTGCCCAACTGACTGCTAATGCACACAGAGAAATTTTTTAAATGCACACTAGTGAGTTTATGGGATGTTTTGCTGCTGATTTCAGAAGTTTGCCTAACCTTACGTTGGAGGGTTGTTTTCCCTTCTTTCATTAATGTGATTTTTCCTCTTTGCTTAGTTATTTTCCAGAATGCGATGTGGTGAACTTTGGTTCTTGGTTTATGTTTGCATTTCCTTTAATGCTGATGTTTCTTCTCCTGGGATGGCTATGGATCTCCATCCTGTATGGCGGGATTAACCTGAGGTATGTTTGTATTCACTGTGCCTATACGTAGTCTGGTTATACCAGCATTGTGAAATTCATGTTCATCATGATTCTCATACTAAATCTGCTGATACCACCCAGGATCATCTCCTGGACAGTGTGACATTTCATAACTAACTTCAGGATGCTCTAAAGTCATATATTTTTAAGGAAGTGATATGCAACAGGAAGGTTTTAAAGATATCTCTTAATTACATATACTTTATCTCATTGTAATACACACTTGTACAGAGTATGTATTGTATATTAATTCAATTAAACATACAGTTTTTAGAGGTTTAGGATTTTTTTAGGATTTTAGCAGAATCAGACTTTGAAGACCAGCATGAAATCTTGATTCCTTGGAATTAGTGCCAAAAAATCTCCTGGAACATAAAAAAAAAAAGACTGGATTTGTTCTTGGGGCAGAAACTTGGGTTTGGAACAGATTACTTCACAACAGGGCTTAATTTTACAACAACGTGTTAATCTGTAACTGAGAATAACATGTTTTTCCGGTAAAGCTGTGCTGGACATGTGCAGCCCCTGGTGTACACTGCTTAAAGTGGTTGCAGCCTTGCCATGCTGGTTCTGCTGGAGCCCTCCCTCCTGCTGTACGCTCTCATATGGGATAGGAACAGACTCACAGTCCTGCTTCCTCCAGGGACTATACAGAATTTCTCATACTTAGAAAAGTCCGTAATTGTTATTTTGAGTTAAACATGCAAAGAACAGGTGTCCAAATATTTACATTGTCTCAGAGACAGGGAAAAAATCAATGGGAAAATTTCAGTCCAGCATATGCCCGACACTGGTCCTTCATGGCAGGCTCTGTGTGCTGCGGTAGGATGCTGAGACCCGCCCTGCATCCTCCTGTGCGATGCGGAGCCCGAGTTCCCACATCCCACAGCGAGGGCTGGGGCACAGCCACGGACGATATGGTGAGGGAAGAGGTGGCTGTGCTGGCCAAAGCCCGTGCCGAAATGCAGAATTGCTCTTGTGCACGAAGAACGTGATGCTTCTTGTTTTGTTTGGCTCATCCCTATCAGCACAACGCCCAGCTTTATTGGGATAGCTGGGCCAGCACAGATACCAGTATTCCCCAGTGGCGAGGTGCCTCAGAAGAGACATTGCAAAGCCAGACAAGTACAACCGAGTGTCTGCAGGACTTGGACAGCTTTGACTGTAACAGCTCAGGGATTGTGCCTGGACTTCCTGTGTGAGCAAGTCCTTGGCATCTGCCATGCAGAATGGACAGGTGGACGTGGCTCCAATAGCAGGTTGGCTTTGCTGGAATCCAGAAGACATTAAAAGGCTTAGGTATGGGCTAGCTGAGCTGGAGCTGGTGCTTATAACACCCCTCAAAAATAAGCAGCTGAGGAGCCAGGTATAGCTATTTAAAGTTCAGGAACTTCTGAATGATCAACCATTCATCCATCCAGAAGATCCGGCCACGATATCCCTTTGAAACAGTGAATGCAGAAAGGAAGCACAGGCACCATGGGGCTTCATGGATGCATCTGATGCAGAAAGTTGGGTTTGTAGGTTTAATCAAGATCACAGGCAGGGTTAGAAACCAGGTTCAGCATCATGCGATGTGATGGGAGATGCAGTTTAAGATATGAATATATCATTTATATGCACGTACTACAAAGGATCAAACCATGCATGTGGTCAGCATGGTCAGACTTAAGAGGCTTAGCCAGGAGCACATTAACATTCCCGGCCAGTTAGAAATTCCTCACATATTTTGTTGATCCTCAGCAGCATCCTGGGATCACCCAGGAAATTGCAAGTGACTTGTGAAGTGAGGGGACAGATTAATTTTTCATGTAACCCTCTTCCTAGTTGTTCTGCCCAAGTAGGTAACTGCTAGAAATGAGGAAATCCTGAAGTGCTGGGACTTTCTTTTGGCAATCACAGCCCATGCTGGAAGAAACAGTTCAGAATATAAACAAGAGGAAACTTCCCAACCTCTTCAGGGTCTCCTTTGTATGAATACATAGGGAAATTATATGTAAAATAGGGCCTTATTGCCTTTATCTGCACCAGAGACCTTAATTTTTAGTCTCATAGTCTGAAGAGAGTGCAAACTGAGCTGCCAGAGATATGCAGCTCTTTGGAGCTTCCAGAGCAGGCTCTGGAGAAGGGCACCAAGTCGTGCATATGCAGCAGTAGAGGATGCAGCATTTACTATGTGTCAGTTATGTTAGAGACATGTAAAAATGTAACTGTGTTTCTTGGCAGGGGCTGGAGAACAAAAAAGTCAAATATAAGAGCGGATGCAGAAGCCCGTGCCAGAGAAGTCATAAAGGAGGACTATCAGAAACTGGGTCCTACAAAGTGAGTCATAAAGTTGGGTCTGAAATGAAAAAGAAATCAAGTGAGTTTGGAAATGTCCTGCCTTGAGAGTGGAGGACTGGGCTAATCAGTTTTTTTTAGAGGAAAACAAAATGTATTTCCCCCTAGTGTGATGAAGTTTGTTTTTTACATGCTTCAGCCTCTTCACTTTCGCTAATGTGAATAGTTGCAACTAGCAGCTTGTACTGAAATCTTCTGAAGAACAAAGTTCGTATTATAGAATATATCATGCTGTATTGCTTAATTACAGTTTAAAATTTTTCTGCTCCAGGGACAAAACCAGTCGTGGGTGGTTATGTACTGACCAGCACAGGCTGAATTTTGAAGGGCTGTGCATACCTGTTCTGCAAAGTAGCAAGCGTTTGCTGAGAAGGCTGGTGAATCATATGGTAGATGATATCCGTAGATGGAACTGTGTGGATTGTGGATATACTTAATAAATCTTAACAGCTGTTCAAAGAAAGTATATGGAGTGGTCAGATCTGTGTCATGAAATACACTTTTTTTTTTTTTCTGAATAACTCCTTCAACTGTATTAGGCTGGTGAAGAAAGAACAAGAGACTTTTAGTTTCTTATTGTAGTTCCTCAAAGGTCATCTCCTGGAAAAAGCTTGGTGCAAATTGCAGTGATGGGGATCATATTTTGGAGAAAGGAACCAGCAGAAAAAATAATCTGTGTTTTAGAGTTATGAGAAATGCTAAAAAAAAGGAAAAGTTTAATATCTCTAGGAATCAAACTGTAGGTATGTCCAACCAGCCACCCATATTCTGGGCAACTAGGACTAGTGAAGGTTTTTGAAGCTGTAGGTCTTAACCTTAAATGGTTTGTGTTTCCCCACTTGCAAAATAGGTGATGCTGTAAAGATTCAGTGATGTTTGTGTCATGCTTTCGACATGGTAATTATTGCTGTTGTGTGGAAAATAGAGTGGTTCTTCAAAGACAATTGTCTGTGCCTGTGCTGGAGATGAAAGAAATTGGTTTATTTGTTCCATTCAGTACATTATCGGGCAGCCTGCAAAATGTCTCTGAAAGAATCAAAGTCCCACTTTGAGATCTAGGAGTGAGAAAGTCCATTAAGCCATGCTCTACCAATTTGATTAGCAACCCCATAACTTAAAATCAGTGCAAGTGGCCTCTTCCCAATGGATTAAATGTCCTTCCTTGTGCTCGGAGAGATTTTAAGCAGTGTTTTGAGTCATTTTCTCGGTTAAATCTTGACCCCACTGGATACATAGTGAGTGATTGCCATTTACCTGACTGTTTGTCATGTGTCTAAGGGATAATGTTTAGGTTTTGGTCTTGAAGTTTGTTCCTGCTCTCTCATCTATGATTTGAAATTCATCTCTCTTTAATGTATTCCAATAAGAGATAATTGCTGGCAGGTGTCAATATTGGCAAACAGATCTGCAATCTATTCCAACGTTTCACTGTAGTTATTCTTAGAAAACCAGCCTAACTTCTGACCCAAGCTGCTGCAGCCTGAGTTCAGCGCTTGTCCTAGCTTGGATCCACCCCTTTAGCACATCAGCATTTTAACTGCATTTCTTTACATTTTTTAGGTTTGCAGAACAGGCAATTTTGTTCTTCTTCTGCATGTTTGCAATCATGCTTTTCTCAAGGGATCCCAAATTCATTCCAGGTTGGGCAAGCCTGTTTGCACCAGGGTAAGATGTTATTTTCATACCACTGCCAAATTTTTTTCAACAGCATTGAGATTTCTGAGTTTCTGATTGTATTGCTTAGTGCTATTACTCAGGTTTCCTGGAGTAAATTAAATTGAGCTTCAAGTAGCAGAGCCAGCTTTATTATTTCTATCTCCCAGAGGAGGTACATGAAGCCTGGTGTGAAGTTGGCATGTGTTTATCTGAGGCCATTTCTAGAGCTTTTAATGTTGACAAAGCTGTTTATAACATTTACAGTGAAATGCTGAATTCTTTGTGCAATCCACTGAGGCGGCAGGAGCTGACCCTGAGTGCTATCCTGTCAGTTTGGCAAGTTCGTCTGCCCTGTGATATCCATACCCTGAAAAGATGAATGGATGTAGCAGCTGGGGAATGCAAAGTTCAGAGAGGGTGGTGTTATTTCTTAACAGAAGAGACTTGCGTAGTATTTTTTCTTTATTTGATTGTTTGGTTTTTTTTTAAATAAAACCCAAGCTTAATGAATCATTCCTTAATACAACAAAGTAGTTATGATCTTTTTTCTCATTGGTTAATAGCTCCTTACAATCAAATGCATACCTAAGCTCTTTACAGGATGGAGCCTGCCTTTCACCTTAGAGTCTGAGCATTTTGCAAAGAGCTCATACAAATAAGATGGTCTTGGCTCTGCCTCGCTTCCTCCCTGCAAAGAGCTGAGGAAACTTATCCTCACAACCCCTCATGGACCGTACACAACGCCGCAGTTAGAACAGCCAGAGTGTTGATGCAGTGGGGATTAGATCTTAGTTCATAAGGCAGCTTTTCCAGGGGGTTCACAGCCCATTGTAGAAATGTAGATCGACAGGGAATTAAAAAGAAAAGAACTGTGAATGACGAGCATTGTTCAAACCTGATGGGAACTTGTAATCTTCTTTGCTAAATCACTTTTCTCCTAAACTTTGTAGTTCTACAGACTTGGTGCTTCTTACAAGTGTTTCTGCTACTTTCGGACAGGTTTATCTCGGATGCGGTTACGGGAATCACCATTGTGATTATACTGTTCTTCTTCCCTTCACAAAAACCTTCCTTAAGGTGGTGGTTTGACTTGAAAGGTGAGTAGGAGACCCCTCTGGGCAAGAGCCAAGACCATCCACCCTTGGACCTGCCCCCCACCGGGGCTGCGGGGATTTAAGGTGCAATTTGGTCAGACAGAGGCATTTTCTCTGAAGTGCCAGAAGAGGTTTAGCAGTCACTGCCTTGCCTGAGGATTGCAGAGTGACTCAGTTGCTCGTGTAGCCGTCGGAGGTGATGCCACGATGGGTTGAAGCAGTTTGAAATCAATGTTGATTTACTGTAGCAGACCTGATCGTGAAACAGATATTTGGTTGCTGAGTCCCAAACACCTCCTGTCCCTCAGGGGAGAGCATGCACCTCTAAGCTCTGAGCTGAGTCAGTTGGCCCTACTCAGAAATAAGGGTCCTTCTTTAGCTCCTAGAATGACTTAGAATTTAAACTTATAAACACTAAACTTTGCAAGAGGTTTTGGTACCAAGACTCTTCTGAGGGCTTGGATCCAAGCCCTTAGAATCTTGAGTAGCAATGAGATCTTGGATCTTGAGTAGCAATGAGATACAAATTTTAATTCATAAGCCACTTGAAATAAGAGATGGTCTAAGGAAGGGCCTTTGTGGTACCGCCTGGGGTCTATGGGAACAAAATACTGGATTCTCTGAGCCATGCACATTTGTTGTGTTGTCCATATGCAGGAAAATATTTAATCAGGCCTCCTCTTGATAAAATATGGGTACCGTGGTTCAACACAAAATTACAGTCCTGTTAGTGCATCTTTCCATATAACAGAGCTCACTTCATCATGTATTAAGAGATGGACATTAGGGGAGATGAGCAATTTGCTCTAAAACTCACTGGTTGTTTGAATGACAAGTGGAAAATTAGTAGCATCTTAATAATTCAAATGGTAGAATATTTCCTCCTTCCACGGGCTCCCATTTGTTGAGGATAATGTTTATCTCTGTTACAAGGAGAAAATTAACCTGATATTAATTGTTCCCTCAAGAAAGCCTCAAAGAAAACTTCCAAGTGTTACAATTTCTCTTTTTTTTCTTTCTTTTTAAAAAATATGATAGCAAGTTAAATGATATTTGATTGCCTAGCTTAAGAAGCTCCATATGTGTATTGTAACCATCAGCAGCTCGTGGTTAGTGAGCTTCAGCACTGATGTCAGGCTCGTGATCTCATTCTGTCAGATGATGCCTGACGTGCCTCTCTTTGGGTGGGTGTTTGACACGGGTTTTTCTCTTCATCTAGCACCAAACACTGAGACACAGCCCTTGCTGACTTGGAGGAAGGCCCAAGAGACAGTGCCATGGAACATCATCCTGCTGCTTGGAGGAGGCTTTGCCATGGCAAAGGGCTGTGAGGTGAGGCTAACCGTAGGTGCCGCGTTGCCATCATCCTGCCCAACGGAGTTGGATTTTATCAGGGTGTCACTTGGGGTTCTCATTTGGCTCCGGGAAATCTGCGTCTGCGGGGTCGCAGCACTCAAAGGACACGTTTCTCAACTCCAAGTGATGACAGTGTGCAGCAGATAAGTAAGGAGATTAAGAGATCTTGCAGCTCCTTTCAGACTGTTCCCTGTTAAGTACCCCGAGGGCACCACATATAGGAGCTTGTGTAGGTCAGTGAAGGCCATATATAATTTGCAGTTCTAGGGTCAGTTCACCTGCAGGGGCACAGGAGCTCCTCTCTCCAGCTTGTTTGCTCTCCCATTCTGCAGGAATCTGGTTTATCTGTCTGGATTGGAGGCCGTCTGCATCCCTTGGAGGGTGTACCACCCCCTGTAGCTGTCATCCTCATCACCATTGTCATCGCCTTATTCACAGAGTTTGCCAGCAACACGGCCACTATTATCATCTTTCTGCCTGTGTTGGCAGAGCTGGTAAGGTAGTCCTGTGGCAAGACCAGCTGCTCCTCTGCTCCCGTGTCTGTGCCGGGACAAGTACCATGTGGTTCTCCTGCTCCCAGGCTTCAGGCACCTTGAAATTCTTGGGAGCAACAAGGCAATTGCCTGTGGTGTAATACGGACGCTGAAGGATAATAACCCTCAGGCACCATTGGTGAAATACATGATTATTTATGGAGTGTGGGAGAGGGCTCTGCATGGTGTGATAGCTGTTTGCATTCTTTGATACACCTGTCTATGACTTCAGATCCCGAGGGTGCAATTTTTGTTCCTTTCTGTTTTTCAAGGCCATTCGTCTGAAAGTAAATCCCCTCTATTTAATGATACCAGGAACTATAGGATGCTCCTATGCATTCATGCTGCCAGTCTCAACACCTCCTAACTCAATTGCATTTTCTTCTGGGCACTTGATGGTCAAGGATATGGTAAGTTCTTTAAGACATGGAAAATGCCCAAACCAGTCAGCTTGAGTGGAATATTTTAAAAAGGAATTTTCCGTGTTGTTACTAGTTCACTATGTAGTAAAGTGAGAAGACAGAAGTCTGATACTGTTCTCAGGAGTGTTTGAAGGCACAGGGGTATGGAAGGAAGCTGTATGAAATTTGGCCCTGTGAAATTTGGAGCCATTGAGGCTCCAAATGATGATCATCCAAAATGGATCATCCAAAAGATGATCGTGAATATGCTCCGCATCTCCCAGCTCTGCTCCTGTTCCTGCTAGTGTCAGCAGCTTAATTTTCGTAGGTTTCTGGATGCAGGAAAAGTTCCCCAGCTCAGTGAAATAAAGCTTCTGAGTAAAACTAGGCTCAGTCTCAGTTCCTGCTCACATTCCTTACGCTGAACAGATGTTAATGTTTTTGATGGATCAAAGCTTGGTAAGCATCTGCAGAATGGCCTTTGTGGCTTAAGAAAGCCCACTTAAGATGTTACTAATATTAACGACAATTAAGCCTTCCATTTTTATAGTGTTTACTCAAAAAGCTTCATGCTTCACATGCTGTAGTTGTCCAGTCTAAACTCAACAGTTGTCTTTGTATTTCTTTCGTAGGCAAGAACTGGATTGCTCATGAATCTTATGGGAGTTCTGCTTCTTAGCTTGGCTATGAACACCTGGGCCAAGAGCATCTTCCAGCTGGGAACCTTCCCTGCATGGGCCAACATCCATGCAGAAAACACCACCTCAATCTCGACAGCTGTAGAAAATGTCACTTTAAGCGCGCTAAATAAAATATGAACAAAGCCACCCCCGGGGAAGGGCTCACTCACTTAGGACTTGGGCACTGGAATCATCAGAGTATGCACAGGAGGAAAAGCACGTGGCTGCTCACACTCTGTGGGACCCTCTGGTTAATTTTATTTTTAGAAATAGTGGTCAGTGTCAAAACATCCATTTGTTATTTTCTTGGAAGATCTTTCCCCACCTTCCACAGGTACCAGTCACTCTCCCAGAGTCCATCTGTCGTAGGTGGTTGTTAACTGGACAACCCTGCAAGCATTGAGCATCTCTAGCTAGATGCTTTTTCCCCCCCGTGAAAGCTAGTGAGCTTTGCTGCTCTGGCTTCTGATACCCTACCTCGGTTTGGAGAGTAGCCCTGGAAACAGGGTGGAGGCAACTGAATTATTTATGTGCAACCCAATGTGAGTGAGTGCATCGGAATCTGGCCAGGGGGAAGGCAGCATGGCGGGGGGCTTCTAGCAGGATGTGAAGGATGGGGTCTCATTACCATCTCATGAGTAATTCTCATATGGAGGATAAAAGCTCTTCAGGTTTGTGTGTGGAGGGATGATTCAGGAGATGTGTTGGTAGTACTCAGAGCATTCTACTCGAAGCTTTGGAAACAGGAACGCAACAGTTTGTTTCCAAACATGTAAAACCTGGGACAGTGATTGCTGTCTGGTTCTTTACATTGAGCACACAGATGGAGAGTTGAGATTAAATTAATGTCTGACCTTTGTGCATCGGTGGTGTTTCACTGTTGGTGGAAGTGGCCAGTCTTAGGTTTATGAGATTGACTCACTCATGAGTGACCCACTGAGTCACAGGTCAGTGGACAAGTTGCGTTGGAATATTATTGATGTTTCTGAAAAATAGGCTTTGATTCTTAACGGCTTTTTAAATCAGATTGCTTGGGTACTTTCAATGAAAGCATTGCAAGTTGGCTGTGATTTTAATCACCATTTTATCTTTTTTATTTTATGTACGAATCTAAAGTAACTAATTTAAAAGATCAGTCATTGAAATAGACAGATTGAATGATAAAGGATCTGATTCTTGGTTCAGGGAAGGTGGGTGACTGGGTCCCTGTGCTGGGACGGATTTCTCTGACAACATAAACTGGTGGAGCTGGCAAGGCGGGCTGGGCTGGGTTAGGGATCCATCTCATCCACCCTGCTCCAGTGCTGCTGAAAATGCCTGAGGTGTGGTGGCAGAGCTGGCAGGACAGTGCTCACCAGCTGCCACTGTGAGGTATTACCCTGGGTAATGGCATGGTAGGTGTGGACTTGAGCAGGGGTTGAACCAAAACTGCCAAACCCAATCGAATGCAGAACTTTGATCAGTCAAGTTCAAAAAAACCCTTAATGTTAAAAAAAAAATCCTTAATTTCAACAAAATCCATCATGATTGTGAAAAACATACAATAAAGCACGTTTGTTAGCACGTCACATTATCTTGTTTGCTCTGTAGATTGAGGGGAGAAAAACAAAGTCTGAGGCTCCCCTAGCTGCACCCCCCCAATTTGGGCAGGGGTACCCCAGAAGGGCAGTGAAGTCTCCCTCCTGGTCTTGAGCAAAACGGACCTCTGTTAAGTAATGGAGTGATGGGAAGGTTCCTCACTCATCATCTCAGGGCTGCTCTGCCAAAGAGGTGCAGCCCTGGCACCCCTGGGGTGCCCTGTATCACCGGCCCACCTTCTCGAGGCAGCTCTATGCCACGCTGGGTTTGGGCACCCTGGTTCGGCAGGGATGGGCTGGATGGGGAAGGGAAGATTGCTCCCTGCAGTTCCCTTTCCAAGCCGGCTGTCCCGAGGCCAGGGAAGGGGCTGTGCCCGGCGTGGCCGGGTGCTGTGGGACGGAGCACCACTGTCCCACTGCCCTGCCGCGGCCAAGACTGCAGGGAACGGAGTCAGTCACTGGAACAGAGCTGTCTCTGTCCCTGAGCCTGCAGGACAAGCAGTGAGGACCTTTGGATGGTCTAATCTTGAGGTTCAAAGGGTAAGGTCCAGCCCAGCTCCGCTGCAGATGTAGGGGTCATGGGTTTACTTACAGTCTTAGCTCTGGCTTGGTGCATCCCGGTTGAATCAAGGAGGATGGTTTACTTGGGTATGAAAGCAGAACTAAGGCCAAAAAGTTTGTGTACAAGTCTCCAAAAAATCGTTCTCGGTACTGTCTGTCCAGAGATCAGAAGGTATTTCACAAAAGCAGCCACGGAAGGTTTATTATCTCTGTGTCCACATGGGAAACTGAGGCAGGGAGGGGACCGGTGACTTATCTAAGGACCCACAGTGGGGCCTCGGCAGACCTGGGGAAGATATGAGGAGCACCCAGATCCTAATCCTCAAAGGTGAAAAGACTCTATCAGTAACCTCTGTGTTTCCCAGGGCTCCCCAGAGGATCTGGTTTAAGACATGTGGACGACAGCATTACCTAATTCTGCTTTTTCATGTCCAGGCATCTGTGAGAGCAGGAGGACTAGTCTGGCCTTCTTGGTTTTTAATTTATTTTTTTTTAAACCGAGATTTTAAGATTTAGTATTTCTGGAGTTCAAGGGTGAACTGAACTGCGTGAATAATTTCTGATTCTGTTTGCTGCTGCTAGTACTAAAATTTGCTAAAAGCAACTTTGAATGGTAAGTTAACCCCGTTATTCTTGAAGGGTCTGTGATGTGAGTAGAGATATGAAAATTCCTAGGAAAGGCCATTTCAAGTGCTGTACTAACCTATAATTTTGGCTGTGTTATTTTTAAGGAACTTTGTCTCCTTGTGCACCATTTCTCTAGGAATGTAAAAATCCAACAACCTCACAAAAGCCGTTCACATTTAGCAGCCTGCTTGTGAATTTTAATGAACAGGAAATGCCACTCACGCCATTGAAATTCAACATCCAGAATATCTCTGCTTTACTCCTTTGATGTTCCCCATCCAATCCTGGATGAACATCCGCATGTTCTCCTGAGACACTTGGAGGAAAATCGTTTTAGTTTATTTACAGTAGGAAAGCATTTTGTAGTATCTTTTTATCCCAGAAGCGTTGGAGTTGCTTTGCAAACTGTTCACACAGAAGAGCTGCTACATGGGTCTGAACAGCGGTAAGTGATTCCGGGGCTGTGCTCCCCTGATTTGCACCCAGCAGTGATGCTGGAAGTTCAGTAAGAGTCTCAAAACAAATGCAAGCCCAGCGTGATAGAGGAAATTCAGCTATTGTGGGTTAGATAGCCTTGGTTCCCCTATTGCATTTATCCCTCATAGGTCGCTGAAAGGATATTGCTAGGATTTTTCTGTATTTCTATGGTAGAAACATAAGAAGACATAATCTGGCTCTATATCCTTGTAAGTTGTTTGTCTGCATGTGGTTTAACAAGCAAAGAATCACCACTAATGGGCTCATCTTTCCCATACCCTCAATTTCTTGAATTGGCAAAAAAATATGATCAACAGGTGCTGAGAATATTGCCATGGAGAAATATCTTTGCCCTTAAACCCTCCTATTTTTAGCCTTCCATTCATCTTCTTTACCTAGTAATTTTTTAAAATCTATGTAATTCACGTACTTCATATGCTACCTGTGCTACAGCTGTTTCTTTATGTTGTACCCCCTCCCATCACCATCACCTCTGTGGGGGGATCCTGTCACTAACAGGTTGAACTTGAAGGTGTCTTGGCAGAGAAAATTTTGTGCAGGCTGCCCTGAGATCCACTCTGGGAGCACTGCAGTCTGCAAAGCAGAAATGGATTTACAACTTCTGTCCTGGGGTACAGGCTCAGTCACCAGCCCTGATCACAGCAAGGCCAGGCTAGGGACAAATGAAACCTTCTGTTGTCTTCTTACAGTCACAGCAAGCTGGCTGCTGGCATGTGGATCTCTTCTTTGTCTCCTACTGTAATGCTAAAAAGTCTAAATAGTGTTAGAAAATTTTAGAGCTTGAGCTCTACAGAGACTGGAGCTTGTCAAGAAAGCAAAGCCCCTTTGTACCAGTGGAGAGCTGGGTCACACGATCCCCAGGGACACAGCGTGGGGGAAGGCACCTCAGAGCATCCCGTACACATCCCCAAGCCTGCCTCCCATCCTCCTGGTTCTCCTTCGCTTCCTCAGTTTTCCTTAAAACTCTCCCACGCCCAGACTGGGGTAGTTTCTGAGCTCAAGACAGACTTTGAGAGACTTTAGCAGGATGTGACCGCAAGATGTCACAGTTGCTTCGCGGAGACGCGCGGTCCTGCCCCTGTCGTGCTCCCCAGTCTCTGCTCCCAGTTCTTCGTACATCTGTAAACACACACTTTTAATTGGGTTTTTTATTATTATTTTTTGCAAAGCAAGGTTACTCTTTGTGTCCTGGGGAGAGATGGGCGTTAATAGTTCTAGCTCATTTGGAGGTTATCAGTTCAGAGTATTAAATACAAGATATCCTAGATTTAGGATAGTCCAGCCTGCAGAGATCAGCTTTGAGTTGAGCCAAAAGAATATGTAGATTTGACTTTGCTCTTGGTGCTGCCCGGAGTTACTGGTCAAGCACAGCTCCCCCACAGACTTCAGTTCCTCTTTGCCAGATGATGCAAAAGGCTCAGAAAACACTCATTGCTATGTTGTGGACTTGAGGGGGTCTTTGTTCTTTATTGGTAACCTTGTCTTTGTGGACTAGAAAGCTGCCTGCTTAGTCATAATGGGGTCCCAGGGGCTGATGAAGCCGGTTAGCTCATAACTACAGTGAGAAAGAAGTTTAATCTCAGAATAGCAGCTAAGGAGAACCTGATGAGTTTTGCAGAATACAGCTATGGGCCTTTTGGGGTGGTCCTTTATAGTCTGCAAATTGAATTCAGGACCTAATTCATGGCCTGTGTAAGCAATTGCAAACAAATGACACTTTCTTTCACGCTCGCCTGGCTGGTGCCTCTTCCCAGCTGGAGCCAGTCGGAATTTCTCATCCCATGTCTGTGCTCCAGGAGGAAACCTTTGCTCTACAGCTGTGTGGGAAAAAGAGAAACTCCAGCAACAAAGCAGAATCGTTGGGTGGAGCAGCAAGGGCAGAAAGGACCTCTTTCGGTACCCGCAGGAGGGACTGAAGGAGCAGAGGTTTGCTCTGCCTGCTCCTGCTTGTTACAGCCCGACCTCACACAACTGACACTGCCATGGGCTCCAGCCGTGTCACCTGGGGAAGGGGCTGCTCTCCCACTGCTGGCTGGAGAGCAGAGCCTGTGTGCTCCATCCCCCGGGGCTGGCTGGGACAGGACTGACCTCCAGCCCTTTGCCCTCTCCCACCCAGGGGAGCAGGAGAACATCCCGGAGGCCCAGTGGTTCCCAGCTGAGTGGGCTTAGCACAGGATGGGATGGTGGATCCCTGTGAAGAGCTGGCTCAGGACAGCTGGATGGGCTGTGCCGCCTTTGCCCACAAGTGGTGGCAAAGGGACAGGTGTAGTGGGAGCCAGGGAAGAGTCCTGTAACTCCTGAGCTCAGTGCATGCGGGCAGGCAGCAGTGGTACGTAATTCTTGTGTAGCAGCTGATCAGAGGAGGGGGAATCTTCTTATTTGGAAATGTAACTGAGGAGCTAACACCATGCTTTTATCCTGGTCTCCTGGATTTGGTGGCTGGAGCTCTGTGCCCTGCACATCCTTGGGGTCAGGCAAGTCAGTCCTGTTGGGATTGCGTGCCCCGGCTTTCACGTCTGCTGGCTTCTCAGCGCTTGGGAATCCTGCCTGTGTCAGGGCTTTCTTTGCAGTGAATTTGCTGTCTATAGGGAATTGGGAAAGGTTCAAGTTTGCAACTTCCTCTGCTAGGACTGTGAGATGAGCCTTCAAGCAGTATGTACCCTGCACATGAGCTCATGGTTTCAGCAGGGAGCAGCATCCTCCCAGAAAAGATGAACAATCATCAGAACACGGTTTGCTGGACCATACCATGCCCCCCGTGCCATGACTGATGTCTGAAAGAGGAAAAGTTCCCCTTCTCTCTGAGAGAAATCCCAGCCTTGCCGCTCGCTGATGGGCAGCGTGAGGAGTAGTCAGCTGGGCTGAGACAGATTTCCACACAAGGGATGATGACACCTCGTGTTCCATGTGATCTTTGTTCCGTCTTCATCAGTCCATATGTCGTTGACTCATTTTTTTCAGCTACGTGTCGTTGTCCTGATTTGAGAACACCAGGATAAAAGTTCTCTGCAACAACAGTAAGAGCAGAAGAAGCACAAAGTCCCAGCAGTGCTGTGCATCCTGGCTCTGTCCTGTTGTGGAGTTATTGCCCAGGCTTCACACACCAGGTTTGCCCGCTCGCTTCAGAAATCACCAGCATTGCTGGTCTGAATTGACTTTAAAATGTCATTTTTTAAATTTTGAGTCTTGGATCTCTGGTGCCAGCCCCCTTGGTTTCCTATCCTGAGTTTCCTGGCAGCTGCTTCCACGATCCTCTCCCAGAGCAAGAAGGCACTGGAGCATGGAGAGTCTTCAAGCAAGACTAGAGCATCTCTCTGCTGCTGGGTATGTAGTGTCTGCTTTAATCCTCTCCTTCCCTTTGTCTTGATAGCTGTTGAATGGCCTTTTCCCACTGAAACCCTAACTTTGCTAGTCAAAATTTTCCCTCAAAGGACAGCTGAGACTGCTGCAGGGTGGGAGGAGAAGGAGATTGCCTGGCTGGGGAGAGACTCCTTGTCCCCACCAGGTTTTCTAGTCTCTGGAGAGTCGCTCCAGATGTCAAGCCTGGGAAATGATACTCCTTACCAAATGTTTGTTTTCATTAGATTAAATAGCTTTATGGGACGTATCATTCTGTCTGCAGTGGCCGAATTCTTATCCTTGGAGATTTCCTCTGGCACTGGTGCTTCAGCCTGAAAGTGTTTTCTCTGATCAGTTCTGTATTTGTCACTCTTAAACCTGCAGCTTTTTGTCTGATCTCCTTTTAAGAGGCAGGGAGGTCAGAAACTCCCGTTCAGCTACCTCTTGTCCATTGAACAACTTGTAATGGCAGAGCTGGTCTCTAATAAGTTCCACAGCAGCCAGGAGCCTCCTCTTTCTCCCTCCAGCACCCTCTAAATAACCACTAAAGTTGCTCTTACCCACTGCCAACGAGGTGATCCCTCTGAACGACTTTATTATGATTTTCTTAGAGTAATACAATGATTTGCTGTGCTTCCGTTAGAGGAGGAACAGCTACGTTGTTCTTGGTATTTGATCTTTCAAGAAATGCCTTGCCCTTCTCTGTGTTGCATGCTTCAGGGAATATATCTCAGTCCCGGCTACACAGGTTAGCAGAGAAGTAGAGGAGTGAGACCAGAGGCCCTCAGAGAAGGATGTTATAAAGACCCAGGAGTGATCATCTCAAGAAAGCCCCCTAATTGGTGTGTTTCTGTACTTCCTCTGCTCACAGCCAGGTGCTTGGGTTTTTTTACAGGAAGAGAACCCGTGTCTTCTGTGAAGAATTTCTGTTCCCAAAGGTGCTCAGCACTGCAGCAGACCTATGGTCAATTTACTCCAAGCCTGTCCCAGCAAACAGCAGAGAGCTGTGGACCTTGTTTCTGCAGTGTTCCTGCATCACAGCGGTGATAGGAGGCCTCTTTTACAACTGGATGTTGGCTTCCCTGGAGTACTCCTGGCATCTCTCCATTGCCATGGCCGTGTCCTTCAGCCTGCTCCTTCTCCTGACCCTTTTCTTGGTGCACCCTGCCCGTTGTGTCTTCAGTATGGTCATGCCGACATTAGGTACCAAACAAGGCCGGAAGCTTCTCTTGTCAACCTGCATCATGATAGTCGTGGTTAACGTGACACCCAACATCATAAGCAACATTAAAATCATCCTGCAGGTTATTAAGTGCATCTGCAAGAATTCCTCTGAGAGTCTTTTGAACTCAACTGTCCTGCTAAAGTCAGCTTCCTGGGAGTTTGGGAGTGCAGTCCAAGAAACTGCTCATTCCATTAATATTTATAGGCCTATGAATGGACATTTTAAGATTTCGTTGCTTAAGAACAGCTCCTTGATTTACCAGCAAATGCACCTTGCTAGTGAGAAAATTGGCAGGGACTTTTTGGCTGCTGAGGTACTGGTCAAAGACTCTGTACGAGTAGGCAACAAGCTGGTCGCTGGCTTCTCCATGCTCTATCTCTGTTTCGAGTCCACCTGGTATTTGAAAAACTACCTCACCAACATCCGCTTTGACAATTTTTACCTCACTGAGAAGCTGGAGCGTTTAGCAGCCGACAGAAAAGCAGCTCATCTGCTGGTGGACTCATCCGAAAACCTAATTCGACCAACAGGCTTGAAGCTGTCCCGGGAAGAAGTGATGCAGTGCCTTGTGCAAGCCATGCTCCTCACCGTGGCCCTGATGCTGATGCTGGTGGTGGTGGCGATGGACCACTTTGCCTTTGGCCTGGCAGACACCGCGGTGAGAAAGGTGTCTCAGTTCTCCGTGGTGCCTGTCACTCTCAGCATTGAATACAGCGTAAGTACTGGGGTCCCCTGTCCTTCCTTGCACAGGAACCTCAATGTGTATCACCTCATGGGAAGTGGCAGTGGGGATCGCAGTCTTTGTGGCTTTATTTACACAATCTTTACCTTCCTGCCCAACAGCTACCTGGAAAAAAAATGTAAAAGGCTTAGGCGGGTGGAGGTAGAGGCTGAATCTCAGTTTCTCCTTCCAGGGCATCAGATAGCAGCATCCACTCCAAATTGCATCCTCTTGGGAGTGAGGAGGCGAGCAAATAGTGCTTCACACAGCGGTCAGATGTCCCTGTATCTCCAGGTCCCTTCCCTGGTGTCCTTGTGGCACTGTTCCTCTGCCGGAGCGTGGGTGCAAGCACAAAGAGAAGGGGGAAGCAGATGAACATGTCTCTCAGCTGTGAGGATGTCTCCTCATCTTACTGCACAGACCATTCTTTAAGCAGAAAGTCCTGCTCACCAGCTATGTGGTCACCCTGTGCAATCCTTTTCCCAAGCCTCCCTGGTTATCTGTTTTGTCCGGTCTAGTTCTGGTTTAGTATTTTAGCTCTCTTCTTCTCCCATGCTGCCTGCCTCCCTCCCTGATCCTGGGGTTCCTTAGTGCAGATAACTGCTTATGATGGATTTACAGTAAAATAATCAGAGCTTGGAAAGAAACTTCTAATATTCAAATAGGCAGCCACTAATACTGCTGTCTGGACTATGCCTTTCATCGTAAATCTCACACAGTGAATGCCTGTTATGATCTCTTAACAGCAGATAAAGATGACAGATAGGACTGGGTCTCACTGTGCCAAGTACTCAGCACCTAGAGACCATGCTACGTTAGGTACCAAACAAGGCTGGAAGCTTCTCTTATCAACCTGCATATTCTCATTCAGCCTGAAGTGTATATGTACTTCAATGTCCTTCTCTTAATGCACCCAAACAAGCTGCAATGGTGATTACAAATCTCCAGGCTGATGTTTTTGTGGCAACTAGTTGATTTTGGTTTGTTCATATCCCCTCTGAGTTTTAACTCTCTCTATTTCAGGCTAAAATAAGGATCCTGCCCTTTATTCTCAGACTTTTCGGGCTTCCTGATGAAGAATCACCACTTCAGGACTTTAAAAAAGACTACCTCCACAACCTGACCTTCAGCTCTTCTCACTGCAGCATCAGCCCCCTGACACCTCCCAACCCCTCTGTGCTGCTCGTCGTGGGGCTGCTCTTCTGCATCCTCTACGCCACCGTATTCCTGCAAACCTACGCACGCCGCCTGTGCAGAAAAATCGCAGGCTCCTTCTTTGAGAGCAGGGAGGAGAAGCGAGCGCTCTACCTCTACAAGAGGCTGTCCAGGAAGCGCAAGGAGGAGCAAAACTCTTTGAGAAACTAAGGGTACTTTGGGAAATCCAGGTGATGCCTGAGACCAGTGGCAAGGGCTGGGCACAGGCTTCTGCAGCAGGGTCACGCATTGAATTTTACAGTTGGAGAATTGTTTGGAATCTGGGGAAAAAATATTTGCCGAAAAAAGGAAAAAAAGGTGAAATGTCACATTTTTCATTGGTTTGAGAAAAATGGGCTAAATATGCTCTTTTTCCCCTTTTCTCTTCTTCTTTCTTTTAACCTGGAAGGTCTACAATCAACTGTTCCAGGGAGATAGCTCATATGATTTGGAGGGCATTTGCAGCACTAGGCAAGGCTAACTGGGAAATATGTGGAAGTTGGGTGGGGGAAGAGCTCGTTTACCTCCCACACCTCATCCATGCTGGAAAAAGTATGATTCTTTCTTTCTCAAGTTATCCCTTCAGGCAGCAAGAAAGGAAACTCATTTGACTTGATTGATTTAATTTTCTGGGAGGTTTTCTTTCAGGTTTCATGCACAGAAACCTGCATGGACTGGATAAATATTAGCTTTTAGAAGATAGTTTATTTGCCTAAAAAAGTTTCATTTCAGCCCACTGAAATAAATTTCAAACCAGTATGACCATGAGATGCATATCTTGAGCATGGGGGTTGGTGGAAATCAGCACATGAGGAATTTATGAAATCGCTTCATAATGGCTTCTCAAAATAAAATATGAATAAAATAATGGCAGGACCTCAGAAGAGGATGATGCCAGTCAATAAGGATCAATTTGGATGTAAGTCTCTTTTCCCAAGTAACAAGTAAGAGGACGAGAGGAAAGGACCTCAGGCTGTGCCAGAGGATTCTTAGATTGGATATTAAGAATTCCTCAGTAACAGAACTTGAAGGGCTGATCTTGTGTGGACTGAGCTGGTCTTACATGTTGTGTCATTTAAAACTTGGAAACTATGGCGTTGTATCCAAGATGCAAAAATCCATCACTGGGGCAGCATCTGAAACATTATTTTTGAAAGAAAGGCAGATCAGTCACCTCTCTAAGGGTAACAGCCGGAGGACAGGGAGTTAAATCAGTGCCAGATTAAAAACAAAGCAACTTTGCAGCTTTTCGTCAAAGCTTCTCTATTATTTTCCTCCGTTCTCCCATTAGTCTTCATTAAGGCAATTATTTGACATAATGCACTTCATTGAGATTAAATTACAGAAGTGAAGTGACAGCTGCAGCTAGATGCACTGAATTCTCTCAGCTTCTGTATTTTTTTAAGCGCCTATGTAACAAAACCTTAGCTTGTTTCAGGTACATATTTATTAGGAAAAACTGACCCCAGTCCAGAGTAGTTCTCCCTACCTTCTCTAGAATTACCTTCAGCTGTCACTAAATTTTAATGACTAAGGACTAATCCTGAGGATGTTGCTCTTCTAGAAGTGAAAATGTAAAAAATCAGCTGTAAAATTCAGCATCAGGCAAGTCTTGATTAGCGTAATTACATCTGCTTGAAATGTATGATAATTGGTGGAAGATACTGCCACTCTGCCTCTGCCCCCAGGGTCTCAGGCTTCACAAACCTTTCCTGAGGGCAGAGATGTGCTCCCATTTCTCTTTTTGCAGAAGAGGTTAAGAATGAGATTTTATGAAGCTGTTTGGTGGATATCACTGCTGTTCCAGCTGGTTCATTGACAGGGAACCATGGGCAGTATAGCCTCCAGGGCTTTTAGCCTGAGTAGCTGCACAGAAACCAGCAGAGGAAGAATTTGGGTTTGGAAGGTGAACACCTTGCAGAGCACTGGTGGGGAGGTGAGGGCTGGGTGGTTTAAGGAAAACTGGCTTTTGTCGTGGAGATCCTGAGGTGTATTGCTGAGAAAGGAGGGTAGTAAATGCTGTGAAGTGTGACACTGTGCTGTGAACTGTCATGTCGTTAGCGTCAGAAGGGTTTTTGATGCCCATTATGGTTATTTTAGAGGTGAAGTTGTACTGATGCGAAAATATGTGTGTACTGAAGGCTGAGATACTTGAATATTACTGAGAAATCAATGCCCATGAAAAGACATTGTTAACACAAGAGTTCTGTTGCTTCAGTAGATGTGATGAAAATACAGATATGCATCATACATAGTGAAATGCTGAATCTATTTTGAGGACTGGCCAGCATGGCTGGGAGGATCTTAACCCCTGCAGTAACTTTCTCACCTCCATGGGAAGCAGAAATGGGAAAGGAGGCCCCGAGGAGTGGAGGATGCTCCAGCCATCCCTGCTTTAACAGGAACAACTTGTGCAGCGCATCAGCCACGTCATCCCCCGGGGCCGAGCCGGGCCATGATGCTTTCCCTGGGCAGGGGGGCTGGTGGGAGGCAGAGTTGCTGGAAATTGGTTTGCTTTCCTGCTAATTGTTATTCCTCGGAAAGATAAAGGTATGACAAAACAGAAAATGTTACCCATTATTGAGTGATATTATGTGCTCGAGAGGTAAGGTGCCCTGCCAAAGTTTACTTAATGATGCAACAGAGAAATACCAAACAGATTTAACCAGCAGGCAAAGTTAATTTTTTCACATATTCTTATTAAGTAGGACTATTTTACAAGCCTTGTTATTTGCTATGGGATTTTCATTTCCACACTCCCACTCTCACTTCTGCTCACAGCAGCTCTCGTTTCATTTGTTTCCACGCAGCACTCGCCTCCCGTCTCGCAGGGAGCAAGGCTCTGCTTCCACCCTCGAGCCCCCAGCGCTGCGCCCCAGCTCCTGCAGCAGGTCCTGCACGTCCCCCTCCTTGGCAGGGAGGTACCTGCTGATGTGCTGGGTCAAACATTTGTGTGCAACGAGCCAGGACTGAGGTGCTCAGCGGGGTTGCTGGGGAGCACTTGGTGATGGATATGGAACTTCCTTGCTCTTGCTCAATAATGCCCTCACACCTCTGCTGACACCAGCCTTGGCCCTGCTGCCACAGCTTGTCGTTGTAACTCAAATCTACTTCAGCTGCCACCTGTGGAAGCATGGCCAGTGGTTTTGAGGAAACCAGAGCAATTCATTGTACCCACAGATGCCCTTCCCTGCTGCTTGCTGCTACAGACCTGGCTGCTGCAGTAACCCATGGGGGACATGAGAACTTGGGGGGTCCTGGAGGGCTGGGCAAGAGAGGGGTCTTGCATAACTGGTAGCACTCTCTTTTTCTTTGAAGAGGAACCAAAAATGTGTCAAAATGAGTTGGAGATGCGAGACAGCTGCAGAGAGAAGGGGAGGGAGCTTTCCTAGTCCTGTCTCTTTCAGATACAGATTGCGTCAGGGTTTCACTCTGAACTCAATGCCTCACATTTTGCAACAAGGTATTTCCAAATTAGCTGTAACAGGCCTTCAGCCTGCAAAAGAAGGAATGGAAATGAGGAAGAGCACCTTTCTCAGCCCCCCGATTTCCAAGACTCTGCACATGGCTGATTTCCAAAGGTGATGAGACATATGACCACCAGCTCACCCTTCAGGTGCTCAGAGAAGCCCTGAGAAGTGTGATTTCAATCCAGCAACTCCTGTGGTTCACAGGGCATGTGAGATGTTGTGGACATGCTGAGGAAATTGAGTTAGTCAGAGGTTTGTCTCTGTCACATCTCAGACCTTCCCAAGGACTACGGCAGCAGCAGCTCTGGGTTTCTTTGTAGATAAGCAACTGAGGACATGAAATGACCAGAAGAAGTATTTTCAACATGCAAAGGTAAGGTGGGAAAAAGTACCACATTTCCACGCATTTCTTGCTTATATGTTGTTCCAGATGAACTTCCTCTAATTCCTTATCCTACCTAGAAATAGCTGGGGAGATGCTTTCATGTCTGAGAATGGAGAGAAGCCAGTTCTGTGAATTTATTTCCCAAAATACACGGCGATATGACTAGTCAGGGGTGATCCGTGGCTTGGATAGGAAATTTTCCACTGAAGTAGACTGAGAAACTGAAATGATGAAGTTCAAAGGCTGAAAGCTTCCTCTTCCATTAGTTGGAAATATGCTATGGCTGTTCAGACAATGAAACAGGAACTCTGTGAATTACAGGAGGGAGCTGGTCATGGATGAAAGCTCAGCTGGGCTGAGCTGAGTCACCTTTTCCTTTTATCAGAGGAGAGAAAAAATTGCTCCATGTGCCTGATGCTGCATGCTCTGCACTACCAGATCATCAGCAGTGCTCAGTTTACAACTCCAGTCAGGTGGATGTGTGGGGTGGGGGTAATTTTGGACCCATCTAGTCTTACCCTAAAAACCCCAATGTCTAAAACCAGCTCTCTCAGGAGCAGCTGATATTGCACACAAGGTCCTAGGCTCTGTGGGAATGAGCATGGTGCTAATGATGGGGCTGATGGGACGAAGGAGCTTCCTCTGGTGTTAGAACAAGTTTGTCTCAGAGCACTGAGAGCTTTTTCCTCTGGCTGGTCGTTGCAATGAGCAGTACCTGCAGGAGAAATTGAAAATTCATCTGAAACTCTTTGAAACCACTAATTGGGTGGAGGAGGCTGCCTAGCAGCAACAGATGCTGTGATTTCACCCACTGTGCTTTGGGACTAACCGAATTAGTGGGTAAGGAATGATTCTTGCAGCATCAAGCGTGAAGGTGGGTGAATTAGAGACACTTGTTTGGAGGGAGCATCTGTGACAGCGGGACCAGAGAGGCAAGCTTCAGCCAGAAATTCTTCTGCGCTTTCACGCCCTAGAGAGTTAGGCAGGGAACAGTGATGGAGTTCAGCAATTGAGTTCAGTGATGGAGAACCTTACGGACATTAATTCAAGCAGGTTTCTGGATATTTGCGTTGAAACTGATTAAGGACTCAGAGCATTTTTCCACCCCTGTGGTAGATGTACTGTCACTGCCTGGGAACTTCTGCCGGGAAAAGTGAAGGGCACACTGCTTGATGTGACCCTCGTGCTCATAGCGTGACCCCCAGACCTGGATGCCAAGTGAGGGTGGCCTCGTGTCTCCTGGTGCCTGTTGTGGCTCTGCACACCGGTGAAAGGGGAGCAGGAGCAGAGGTAATGGCTGCTGCGCCCATCAGGCGTGAAGTGAGGTTGTGCCAAGTGCTTGTTGTTACAGCATTTCAGGGTTGACGCTTGAATGTCACAGAATGTGAAATAACCTGTGATTACAGTCTAATTATGCTGCCAGGATTTTCTTTTATCATAATATTGCATGCAGTGCATTTTTTCGTCCTCAGCATTATCACTGCTATTATCCTCCAGGATGCCACTCCAGCATCTCATGCACCCTGAGTACTGCTTTTGGGAGCTGCCGCTTTCTGTGCCTGCCCCAAGCATCTCCCACCCAGCATGTTGTCCTCAGGATGAACCGTGGGGTGGGCAATTCAGATCGGATGTGATGCAGCCAGTGCCCAAAAGGCACACTGAAAGATGTGTCATTTTTCACACTCTGCTTCAAGCCTTGCTGCTTTTGGCAAAGGCTCAGCTTTGGTTACCCAGACCACAGTTTTCTCTTACAGCCATTCATTTCTGCCTTAGGTACAAGACCCGGGAAAGCCCAAGGCTCTCAGGGCTTCCCCTCCACTGTGCTGCCCTGAAAGCCAAAACCTCCACCTGCTGCTCTGGCTTTTTGCTCACCCAGACAGAATTCCTGACGGACTGGGCGCACTGGAGCAGGCGGCAGAGCTTCTCAGCGACAGAAAGGGTTGTGAACCCCAACTTGTTGCTGAGGGCAATGCCTCGAGCCCTGGAGGGACCATAGGGTAGGCAGGGGCTGCCATGGGTTCTGGGCTTGGTGGGAGGGGAAGGGGCACTTTGGGCTCCTTCTCTCCTGGTTAAATCCCCTCTAGGAGCCTGCAGCCATCCCAGAGCCAGCACGGCTGGTGACACAGAGCAGGGCAGGGGATCCCTTGGTACACGGGATGTCAATGTTTGTTTTCAGAGGCTTTGTAAAGACACACCGTGCCCTGGGCTCGCTTGGCTTTCCTGAAACCAAACACTTGCAGCAGCAGGGGGTCGAGAGTGGGGAGAAAAGTGGAGCTGCACAAAGCATCCTTTCGTATGCTGCTATTGTTGTTATTGTTATCTGCAGAGCTGCATAAATCCCCAGCAGTTTGGTTCATTGTACTTATCAAATCAGTCTAATGCATATTACTGCAGAGTGATTTTTTTTTTACTATTCAGGCTGCCTATCAAAGAGTTCAGGCCTTCCAGGAGCTACTTTGAACAGCATTTGAAGGATCTGCCTATTAAAATGTTAATAAAGACAACTCACAAATAAGGTATACTTAGAAACTATGAGTTAATTTGGGATGCTTTTGCTTGTATGAGTAAGCTGCTGGACATTGGGGACCGAGCTTGCAGCACAGTGAGACAACAGCCATCATGCTCATATAGCTCAAAAAACAGAGCAGCCTAATTCCACCTTTGTTGTTAAGTAAGTATTTACCCCTGTGACCCAAAGCTGGTCTCCTCACGGTCTCCAGCATCAGTGAACAACTGCTGCATTGGTCCATCTTGCAGTATTTTTGTTAAATGCCAACTGCCTAATGCTGGTGGAGATAAGGTGTCGCAGTCTCTGCTTAGAGGGGTAACAGGTTACCCCCTCCTACAGGCTCCACAGGATGAATCTAGTTTTGCAGTGACTCTCTAATGACATTTTTGGGGAAAGATCAGCAAATATAACCTTTTTATTCTTTAGCAGGCAAGGCCATTGTTGGCAGAAGGACACCTCCCGAAGTCTGCTCCCCACTGTCTCTGCCATGAGTGGGACAACCTACTCTGACAGCAGCTCCCTGCTTCAGAAATTCAGGTTTTTATACCAGAGATGGCAGGTGGGAGAGGGAGAGAGGCAGCAGAGCCAGCTCTGTGGGGAGCTTTGTCATGGAGCCAAACCACTACAAATACCCAGCATGGACTGTTTTGGGTACCTGCTACTGGTGAGAGTCTCAGGAATGTCTGGTCCTGGCCAAGCTCCTCATTTGCTCCTCATCTGTTTTCTTCTATTTGCTAATCTCTGCACAGTGAGATACTTGATGGCTCGGGTTCTGAATGCAGCAGGGAAACAGGGGAGGGGAGAAGGGATTTTTTTTTCCCTCCCGCAGTTTGCGAAAGTGACCTAGCTTTGATTTTTTTAAAAGCTTATATCATATTATTAGCCAAAGAAAAATCACCAAGTTTCAAGATGTTTTATCATAGATTTCATAAAATATCTTTAGAAGAGATTAAACAAACCAAAGGGAAACCTACCTGAAAGCCAGGAGGCAGGTCTGTGCCAGCCAAGCTAGGAAGAGAGGAGCTGCCTGTGGTCAATGAGCCTAGAAATAGCAAATCATCCCTGCTGTCACTGAGGGCTAGGAATACATCATCTCCATGGGACTGCATTGCCATGAGTTCAGTGCTACAATAAGTGGTTGGAGTTCCTTAAGCCTGGCAGCATGAGGCAGGTTTTCCAGTCAATCCCTCCCTCCCTCCCCCAGGTACTATGGGAGATACCGCCTGCTCCTTTCCTGGATCTAAGATATTCTTCCTTGTGTTCCACCTTGAGTTTTCATCTACAGAAAACTATATCAGTGCTGCCGCCTTAATTTTTTTCCATTCTCTCACTCTTGTCTTCATCCATAAGTTTTTCCGGGAAGACCATATGCTGTTCTCTTCCACATAATTGGCACAGATGTGGTGCAGCCCAGGTCAGGGATCTCCAGGAGCTGCATCCCTCCAGGGATGCTTTCCAGCTCACAGGCATCGTTAGAAAACCACCAGCCAGTTCATTTTGACGTGCATGTCAAATATACCCAGATCGACTTTGCATCTTTTAAATTCCTTGACAGCTGCCTTTTTGCTTGGGTTTGATCTCTGAGGGCATTAACCTATAAAGTCCCAAAGCGATTTGCTTTTAGGCTGTGGCTCTCGAACAAGGGAAGGTAATTTTGTCAGAACTTCTCACTCCTTTGTCTTCCGAGGGAGCAATAACTGCTGCTTTTAACGGGCTGACTCATACCTGGTCTCTAATAGCACTTGTCACCCCTCAGACTGCTTTGAATTGCTGCTGAGCACCTTCCTCCCTGCTCCATGCTGAGCTGCAGGGGTGCAGAGGAGGGAATTTCTTCCCCATGATTGCTTGTAATTTAAAGTTTGGCAGTTTCCCAGAGCCCCAAATCCTGTAACTGAGCCCCCCTAAACCACCTGTATCTTCTGTGGTTCAGCTTCTCCAAATTCACAGGCATCATGTGAATACAGCCTCTGTGTCCCAGCTCTAACAGCAGAAGTTTTATGGGTTTAATATTTGTAGATTATGAAGCACCAGAGAATGGAGAGGTGTTTGTTACAGATCTAGGTAAGAGGATCACTTTCTCCTGTTTTTTTTCATTAAGTATGTGCATCTTCAGAGGTTTTTTTCTGCCCAGAGGACTAAATGAGCTGCCTGCTGAGGCTGAGTGAGAGGGATGAGCTGCACAAGGAGACACTGAAGCTGGTGCTTCAGCTGGTGAACTTCACAAGCAGGTTCAGTGCTGCTAACTCAGCCCTGGGGCTGCACAGTCTCCGCTTCCCAAAGAATTAATGTCTTTGACCATCAAAATACTTGTTTTTCAGTCAAGCTCTAAGAAAATATTTTTGTGTCAAGCTGGTTGACGGTCTCTTTCTTCCATACACACCTCAGTCACATGCTGTACGTTTTAGCTGCTGAAGGAGTCTGTAATGGAAACGTTAACCAGTTGTCACAGCCTGACCGTTTTGACAACATGTAGGAGATCTGGCCCAGATTGTATGCATGGGGCATAGGCAACCACCCTCCCCAGCCCAGCCTTGTGATGGACTCACAGATTAGCTCAGGGACTTGGGCAGGCGGAGTTGATTCAGCTGGGTGATTTAATGCTGTTGTTATCGTTCTGCTAATAACTACTGAATTGTCGGTGCCACAAAGCAAATTTTTGAGGGAAGTAATTATCCCAAACAATGTTCCAGGTTTTAACTAAAACAAAAACTTTCTCTAGTCTCCATGGGAGTTTATTTTTGTTTTCTGTTCCCATAAGGCCAGTTCCTGGAATGGGTTTGAGGAAGCAGATGAACTTCAAGAGCCCCCTCAGGACGTTTATTCAGGGTTTTTCCCCTGACAGCTACCTGAGCCTCTCAAAAAAGTATGTGATGGATGCCACCAGACTGGTCTTATGCAGAGGTAGCTGATTGGTATTTCTGTAACGCATGCTAGAACAGTGGCGAGTGCGAGAGCTCAGGTGGCAAGCTCCTGGTGAGAGGCTGCAGGGTGATGCAGAGGGAGAGGCAGGGGAATTTGGGCTGTTGGGATGACTATATAAGAGGCGTTCTGGCTCCAGAAGAGGTGAGGTGACTGCCTACTCAGTAAGTGAATGCAGTCTAAATAGTATTATTAAACAGCTGTAATTTCTATGGGGATTTTAAAGTGAATTTACATATATATATATAAACGGAAAAAAAGGAAAAAAGGAAAAAGTTAGAGCAAAGTGCAGCCTAGAGAAGTCTCCAAGGACAGGGATGGGACCTGCTGTGCCTCCACAGCCCTGGGCCATAGGGCAGAGGTGCAAGTCTGACCCTGGTGCAGGCTGCTAGCAGAGCCCTAAGGAAAGCAAACAGAAAGAGGAGGATATTTGTCCTTTATAACTGACTGAAAGGTGAATGAAATTTCACAGGAGGGAGAGAAAAACTACAGGCATTGTCCTCTGTGGAGCCAAAGGGAGACACAATGCTTCCCAGAGAAAAGGGGAAAACATTATTTGCCACAGCAAACCAGAGCCTGGGGACAGACTGCTGCTCCCTGGCCTAAGGCAAAACGCATTTTATCCACCCAGACTTGTACAGCTCAGGCTCAGAACTTTGCCTGTGCTGGATTTGAATCACCCTGCATCAGGACGATCCTTCACATTTCATGTATGCGCCTCACTGTCTGGATTAAGGGACTCCTCTGCCTACTTTTGAAATCTAATCTAATAAAAAAGTGACCTTTCCTCTTGTTCTTTTCCTTCACTCGACAGGTTAGAAGACCCTTAGCACTTCATGTCTGCGAACACAGTTGCTCTTTCAATCTGAAAATGCATTTTCTGACAGGCTGCAGCGATGTCAGGAGCAAGTGTGGAGCTGCCAGCAAATTCTGGCTGCTGCTGCCCATCAGCGAGATACTGGGTCTCCCCGTCTGACCGTCAGGGAGATACCTACATCCCAGCCTCGGCGTTGGCAAGATACGGGATCTCCCAGCCCGGGACTGGGTAAGCCTTTCCCCGAAGGAATGACAGTGATGTGCTTGTTTGGGACAGGGGTGGCTGTAGGAAAGATGATAGGAGGCTGGGGACACAAGGCACCCACAGTCCGGAGTGGCCCCGTTCAGCCTCGGGCCCCCCGGGGTCTCCGGCCTGCCTCTCCATCCCCTGCCTGGGCTCCTTCCTCCTCCTCCTTCTCCTCTTCGGCTCAGAGGGGCGCTAGGACCCTGCGGGCGCAGGCGGAGGATGCGGGCGGGAGGCTGATGGGGGGTCCCAGGGGCTGAGGCAGACCTGGGGGGTCGCGGGCGGTCCTGGGGTGGTCCTGCTCGTTCCTGGGGTTGCTGGCAGCTGGGGGAGGTCCTG
>NW_009697968.1:0-11361 GCF_000703405.1 Apaloderma vittatum | reverse complement strand
CCGGCCCAGCCCTAACCCACGACACTCAGCTAAGCCAGTATACAATGTTGATTTATTTTATTTTTATGGAGTCATTTTAGAAGGAAAAAAACATGTCCTAGGACCTGGTCTTGACTGTGCATAGTTTGGTTTGAAAACCTACACTTAGCAAAATTGACCACATCACAGGAAGTATCTCAGTAAAAGATAAAGGATGAAGGGGTACAGTGATTGCATAAGCTGTGGAAAAGATGAAGAATCATAAAGCATGGACAAAGGAACCTAGCAGGAGCATTTTCCACACAGATGAAGCAGCATGCATGGCAAAAGGCAAGGTTTTTCTTCAAAAACACGTACAACAGTGATACAAGAACTGGAATTCGCAGTCCTAAGAGAAAGGAGCTTTCTGAGCTAGATCCATGACAGGTATGATGAGACAGACCATGAAGGACCTCAGCAGTAAAGGCTGTGGGGGTAGTATTTCACAAAATTAAGTGTGACCAAGAAGGGAGTAAACTAGTTGAAGGATGAAGAAACGGGTTATACAGCAAGTCGACTGTAGATCTGGAAAATACATTATGCAGCAAGATTACAGTTTGATCCAAACAATGCAATGGGAGGTTTGCTAAGGACAAAAGGGAGAAGACTGATACTGTAGAGGTGATAAACAAGCATTTCACTTTTTTTATACTGAATAGAAAAAAAGAAGCAATAAAACTTTAGACACAGCCAGAGCCAACAAAACTCAGTGACAGTGGTCATGTTCTTGAAGTGAAGCCTGAATACGAGTACCTCATTGAATTAAAAACACCACCACAGAGCAGCTAACAGACAAATGACTTGGACTAGACCCATTTACGACTACTAACTGCAAATTCTCACAGTCAAGATGAAAAATACCAATTTTTGTCAATTTATAAGGGCAATTCAGGAAGACTGATAAAACAACTGAAGCTATTGATGAACGAGAATTTCACTGATGAAAGCCTTTCTTGACCAATAAAGCAAAACAAGTAAATGAAGTCACATGACAGGCCACAAAAAATGTTCTGCCTTATATAAAGTTAGGGCATTTTCATTTAATTTCACTGCATGTAATCAGTACTCTATCACGTATGCATCCCACTGTTACAAAGTGCACCTATCTACAAAAAGACATGTCAGTCTTTATAGATGGACTTCTAATACACAACACCTTTGGCATAACACAATTAGCATTTATATCATTGCCTTCTTTATATATAATACAATATTGAGACATGGCAGGCATTACTGTATCAGACCAGTCTGTATGAAACGCATCTCGAAAGAAACAATTTTCAAAAGAAAACAAGATCAAATCAGTTTGGATTGCTCACATTCAGCCCAAACCAAAAACCATACAGTTGTTTGAAACCTGATTTCAAGTCAGCACTTGTATGATAATGCTACATGCAGTGGTTCATATTCAAGAATGTAGCCGTAACACGCTAATTGATACCCATAAGTCTTTGGAGAACACAATCAGTAACCTTAGTCTTATTTCCACTGCTTTTGGTGGAAATGAGCACTATCTCAGCAGTGAAGGCAGCAGAATTTGGCTCCAGAAGATTACTCACTCAGGGCTAGATCCAAAGCCTATGGAAGCCAAACCCTTGGATTAATCGAAAGCTTGAGCTGACATTTACAAGTCTCTCAAAGCCCACAGCCATATTTCCCACTGACCACATTGCCATTTCTTATACCATTCAATAGGAAAATCATCAATGAACCAACCATTCATTTCAGATAGAACCAGCCAGTAGTGACAGCAGAGAAACCAGACTCCAGAAAATAACCAGACAGAATAATCCTGGGTAAGATCCTTAAAAATTATCTTTAATTGATGCCAAGTATGAACAGATGAACAAGTACAGAAGCAGGTAAAATTGCATAGATGAAAACTATGCATTTCAAATAGTTCAAGAACTCATAACATTAAATGTTCTAAAAACAGTTAAGTCAAACGATTTCACTACTGGAAGTAAAATGAGCTGTAATGTGACAATGAAGTACATACTTGACCCAAAGTGTAAGCGATTTGTAAATGGTGGAAATAAGTACAGCTGTGTCAGCTTAAATGGTTTGTTGCCCTGATGGTGCACTTTCATACGGAGACTATTCAGTTTATATATTTCACATAGGTAATATTTGATCCTTAAAATCAGAGGTATGTCTGAGAGGCCATATACAGTTCTACTGACAGCTGTTATTTATTCGTTTCAAACTGACATACTGCAAAAACAATGGTTTACATGTAAAGGAAAGGAAAAAAAAAGATTTCATCTTAGCAGGTTATAGGTAAGATTTTGCTGAATTTAGTCATAAAAATATCATTTTTACTTTTGTACAAAAGTAAAATATACATTTGATCCCAATTACATTATAGAAATGTCACTGAAACAATAACATGGATCAAAGACTGGTGCACCTAAAAGAACTGAATGCAACGTCTTCATTTTATTACAGAAACTAGAAATGGAAGATGATTTTTTTTATAACTTGTAGTGGCATTTGCTAGAGCCTGTGAACAGGTGAAATATACAGAATTACATAGATATCAACAGATACTTTGAGACAAATTTCAGTTAAGACCTCAGTTTCATTTTATTTCCTTTGAAAACATCAAAGCATGCTATGCCTTGGCAGCATGAATTGTTGACCTCACCGGTGGCAAGTTCACCTGTACTGAGTGAAACAGTAGATCACCCTGAAGTTTCATTTTTGCAGATACAAATACTGACACCTTTAAGAATACTTGATAAGCATTTCAGGAAAAAAAAAATTCTCTACACCTGATTATGTAAAACCAGAATGATAGAAAACAGAAAAAAAACCTCAGCCTGAAATAAGTCCAACCAAAATTGAAATGCAGGTCCCTGGTTCAAACATCTCAGAGAAGGAGCCCGTTTCAGACTTGCGACAGGCAGGTCTGGAACAAGCTGGACGTGTTGTGCAATTGCAAGGACAGCTTTCCAGTTCCATCCAGCTCTGTGGCTGTGGAGGGTAAATCACACTTGGGAGCTGGTTCTGCATTTCTGTGAGTCTGAAATTACTGTGACAATCAGTAGCGCTGGGCTGCTGAAAGCCTACAGGATCAGACCAATCCTGGAAAAGCTGCAGCTCTTCTTCATATTAGGGGAAACTAATTAATCCAGAATGGCACTGCTCTAAAAACAGCTATCAAGCTAGTATTTGGAAAGGAAAATATTCTCTCCATTTATTACATACGCATGCAGAAGATCTTATTCTAAAATGCAACTTTCCACTTTTTTTCCTAATAAATTTCAGATGTTCCTGTCCTAGAGCTTTATTTTCTTTTGGTTAATACATGTGCATCAGAAACTGCACTGTCTGAGTGTGAACTATGGAAAAGTGAAACTTGCCCTCAGTTCCTTATACTTAAAAATAAGCAAGTATTTTATGTTGCACTTGGGCTTCAGCTGTCTCATAATAGAAACAAACTTTCTGTACATCTAACTAATGAAAGCAATTGTCCCTTAGTGAAAAAAAAAAAGTCAATAAAAGCTGCCACTGCTCCAGTTGTTGATTTGGGCCAGTGCAGACTCTAATACAGTTGATTTGCTAAGAGGGGTTTGATCCCTGAAATCTCTACTTGGGCAAAATCACTGCTGAAAACAAGAGGACTTTTTGCTGAATTTTGTTCTGTATCTAGTGCTTCGTACTGTCTTTTAAGTGCTTGTCCATACGACCAACAGTACATCAGATTAAGCACATGCACAGTTAGAGACTTTGCAAGCGGAAATTAATTTCCTTGGGCCATGATCATTGTCAACTTCCCGGAAGGCAGCGGGATTGACTCCTCTCACACCTACAAATGTGTAAACTAGGAACAAGGAAGGATCACTGGAATTGTTACCGGGTATAACATGTTAGCCCTCAGTAAGCCAGGCTGTGAATTTCCAGCACTCACATACTAAGAATTCTGTAGCACATGGCCACACTCCACCCAGCCCTGCAAAGTAGGGTCAGTTGAATTACATTTAATGATTACTAAAGGCTTATCTATCTGAATGAACTTGTGAGGCAGATGAGGTAAACTGCATTAAGCCCCATTGTGTTCAGAATTAAAGCAGCCTTAATTCAATTCAGCTTACTTTCCTTCCAAAAAGAATGACTCCAAATCAGATTAAGGTTGCTTTTATACTGCAACAGAATGTCCATGCTGGGCTTTAAAGCAGTTTAACAAATCTACTTTAAATGCACACCTTTCATTAATTCGGATTAGCTTTCCTGAAGTCCCCAGTGGAGATAAGGCTTAAGAGACTCCATGCGGGGAATCTGCATGGGTTTGCTAGGATGCTGAGAACTCACACCCTGGCTTACTGCACACTCACTTCCTCTTGAAGACACGTAAATCCAGCTCAGTGTCTCTGCTGGAGCTGCCACACAGAGCACTTGAGCTCTTGGCAGTCTGGCAGCAGCCTCTCAGTTCTGTGAAGGAAGGGGATACAGAGCCTTTCATTTTCACTCTCCCCCTTGCTCCTCTGCCTGTTCCCTAGCGCTCTATAGCAAAGTACCTTAGGACCAGATGGGGAATTCTGGCAGTGATACCAGTCTATGGGATTCCTGCCCACTGCCACTCCACTTCATTCCTGCCTCTGCACTGCAGCACACTCCTGCCTCGATCACGTCAGTTAAGGTCCCTCATCCCCTTCACTGAGTGGATGAAGAAAAAGCCTTATGGGGGCAACCAAGAAGCGCACAGAGGCATAAAGCAGCAGCTGGTAAAGGAGGTTTGGGTAGTGACTCTTTATGCTGGAATAGCTACCTTGCCTCATCAAACTACAGCCCAATTAAGACATCTGTATCTACTGGTTTCTCTGTCCAGCAAAACACAGGCAGCACTTCTGGGAGGTCCCTACCAAATGAATGAAGGTCTCTTGACTCTTTCAGAGATGCACTAAACAGGCCATCAGCTCATTTACAGTCCTCTGCCATCGACATAAACAACCCCACAGACTGGCAAAAAGAAACATGCCTAAAGTGGAAGAAACAAGAAAGAAAGAAAAAAGGAAGGAAAGAGAGAAAGAAAACCCTTAGTGAGAAGGAAAGAAAGAAGGAAAGAAAGAAGGAAAGGAAGAAGGAAAGGAAGGAAGGAAAGGAAGGAAAGGAAAGAAGGAAGGAAGGGAGGGAGGGAGGAAGGGAGGAAGGGAGGGAGGAAGGGAGGAAGGGAGGAAGGGAGGAAGGAAGGAAGAGGGGAGAGAGAAAGATATAAAGATAAGGAGAGAGAGAGAAAAAGGGATGCTTACTGCTAAGAACAAGCAGTTTGTTAAGTGCACCTTCAGGCCCACAAAGACATTTCAGCACTCTTGTTTAAAGGGAGTGAAAGCTTTTTTCTGTTGCTGTTATTTTTTGTGTCAAAGTTGTCGAAAACACATGCCTATGCTACATGAGGTTAATTCCTGTACTGCATATGTATTGAAATCCTTTGCAGTGAGCTATAAATGGACAAAGCAACATTCAGGCTCTCCAGAACACCCTGAGTCCTAATGATCCATCCTGACAAAGAAGAATTGCTGCATGCAGCACTTTTGTCTTTACGAATGCAGAACGACTATCATTCTGCTCATTAAAGTAAGGTGTGCCTACCCAGCTGCGGCAGAGGTTAAGTTACCAAAGTGAAGCCTCATCTCCCAGATGCCACTTTCTGATCATCAGTCCCACAGCACAGAATTGATTATTGCTGTTTAGTTTAGTGAGTTGGTTTTTGTATAAGCTGAGTGCAGCATTCAAGTCCATTTTAACATTAAGAAGTCATATCCCAGAATTCAAAAGTTTGGGAAGATTAGGATCACCGGAATGTAATGAGGAGAGAGGTGTACGATGGGCAGGGGCATGAGCAGGGTACAGAAGGAAGCTTTACAGTATCTACCTTAAAGAATGTAATGCCCTGTTTTATCTGATGCTTTGCATTTCTTGCAAGAGTTAAGACATCCCTCAGTTCTCGATTGCTTTCTCGTTGTTAAGATTCACAGAAGCCACACAGTGAGAAATAAAGTCAAGTCTTTCTGGAAACCTGGCAGGTCAGGCTTGTGCGTAGCTGCGGAGTTACGGTTATTTATTAACTCTAAGTGCTTTGATTTTATGTCTATGTGTGTCTGCACATGTTTGTGACACACTTGTGCAGACACATATATATTTATACACCTATATACATAAATCAGAAAGATAGGGGAAGAAAGGATCTGTACAGTGTGGAAGGAGAAGTGTTCAACAGCAGTTGGCCACATGTGAAGTGCAGAATGAAGATTCTCAACTTTTCCCGTTTAAAAAATAAAGATTAGTGCCTACATTAGTTCAGATCTTCCAGGGCCTAGCAGTCAAGGCTGGCACATTGCAGAAGATACCTTCTCCTAGTGCTGCTTCCTTTGCCAGATGATGGTGGAAGTAGAGTAAGGTCAGGGATCAGACAGAAGAATATGGCTCAAAGAATCTGTGACAGGATTTAAGGTCTGACAGGCTGCCAAAAGGGGACCGAGAGGGCAGAGATGAGAAGGCAGTGGAAAGCCTCTCCCATCTACCTGCTGGGAAATCCAAGGGAAAGAAAACCACGGCCCTGCAGTCTGGTTGCCTGACTGGGCGATGCCACAGCTCACGCTGGTCCCTAGTTCCTCCTGCGTCCTGCCACGCTGGGACAGACTGCCAAGAAGCCATCTCAGGGAAAGGAAGGGCAGATACAATGATGGCAGCGAGGTCTCTATAAACAACCAAGGGCAACCTGAAGTCTTGCATAAACACAACCATGAGTTATTTGGCAGAAGCAAATGCTGAAGCCTGCAGCATCGAACTGGCCAGGAAAGGAAGGTATCCCATGGGCGCTGGTGGACTCTGCCCACCTCTCCTGCGTCCTGCTCACTCACACTTGCTCTTTTTTTCTTTCTCTACCCCGATCTGTGCTCCGCCATGCCCGGAGGCAGCACAGAACACCCTGAGAGTGTGTTGGTGCCTTGCCCTCTCCTTCACTATCTCTGATCAGCTCAGTTCCTGGAGGCACTTTCAGCAATTTAGGGGATGTAAGATAAAGGCACTGCGCAACTATCTAAATCAATCCATTGAGTCTCTTCAGTGAGTTTTTCAGGGGATACAAAAAAAGTCTCAACTAATGACTGCAAAAGAAACCAGCTGCTGCAATTTGGATGCATATAATAGATAAGTTTCATTTACATTCGGAGAATGCACCAAAAAGCATGCATCTGCACCTTTCAACTATAAAGAATACTAAGTTTTAGGTGTTGCTATATATAACTTGACTTCTTAATTTTGCATATAGCTTTCCCTTTAACGGATGGGATATGTTCCTTTCCAACAACGTCTGGACAAAAGCCAACACATTTCCCCGAGCGATGCAGGAAAATAATCAAGTTTCTCTAATCAGTTCGTTCAGGCCCTCAGTCTATCAAGCACTTTTTTATTTTCTTTTTATTGTTATTATTATTTTTGTTATTATTCTTATTATTATTATTGAATTCATGCATTAATTAATTCAAGTTACACCTTAACCAGATAGGCCATAATGCTGAATATTTGAACATGCTTTGATCTCCAAAAGTTATTGTTCCCATTTGACTAACATACGCACTTAAATACAGTACTTTAAATTACTAGTCAATGATTTAATAAATTAAGGAGTGCACTTCTGGTGAATGCAAATCGAAAGAAAAAGAAAATAAAAGAACAAAGAGAGATAAAGGACCTATTTTTAGAAGATTCAGTTCAAACGAAAGCTTATCCGCTATTGTCTGAGGTAACGTTTCAGGCATGCGATTATAAAATAAATAGTATCAAATTCAAACATGCTTATATTAAACTCCATTGTGCTATCTTGCAACAGAAGGGCTTAAAGTTTTGTGTCCAGTTCTGGACAGGGAAACGGAAAAGTGTGTTTAAATCATCTGCATGTAAGAGAACTTAGCAGCATTGCAGATGTTTTGTCTTCAGTTTTGTTTGTTATCTTCCTTTTAGAATAGTTCTTCTATGGACAGCAAAAGAGACCAGGCTTAAGTATGTTTTTAATAAGGTGCTGTGTGGATCTGTAGATTGGAAGTACGTAATCTTTCACATGGGGTGGAAGGAAAATTTGCGCTCCTTCATAAAAACCACGGCAAACGCTTGCCTCAGGTTTTCGCTAATCTTTTTTTTGCTGTTGTTGTTGTTATTATCTGATGCACTTTCTTGTAACTGTGCAGTTTTGCAGAGTATTTTTACTGGAATCCATGCATATGCTTTATAGCTCTAAAAACTGTCTTACTTAGTTTAAGTTAACCCTATCCAAAAAAAAGGGAAATGGGAAATGAAAAGTTTAGGTCTAGCATCATACAGCTTAAAACTAAATTAGTTCAAATGGTTATTATTTACCAGGTGGAAAATGCTTTTTTAAAAATAAACAAATTAATTCTTATCTTTCATGGATCCTGGAAGCTTCTTTATCGCTGAGCAAAAATTCGCAATGCAACAATGCATTTACGAGGTAAATAAAGCATTCAAAGACTATCAGTAAAGCATCTACAAAGTGTGACTGTGTCATTAAAGTCTTCAAGCTGTGAGTGGGGATTTTTTGTTTGTTTGTTTGTTTACACATCAGTCAGCAGCTTGCTTTTATTAACGCAGTTTTGGTTGGCTACAGTGCAGTTGCCAGTTCTGAGATTAGCCTCTCTAAAATTGTCTATGCTATTATTCATATCCTCTTCGATTTCCATGTACTCAGATTTGCTGATTGTGGAGGAGCTGCGGCGACTGAGATCACTGTCAGATGCTAAATTAGGGGAGCTAACGTGAAGTAACTGAGCCTGTTCTTCCCCTTCTGTTTCTCGGTGGTAGAAGTAGTTGAAGTTGGACACGATGACAGGTACAGGCAGGGCAATTGTCAGCACACCAGCGATGGCACACAAGGAGCCTACGATTTTGCCTCCAATTGTCACAGGGTACATGTCACCATAGCCCACAGTGGTCATGGATACCACCGCCCACCAGAAAGCATCAGGGATACTTGTGAAATGAGACTCAGGTTCTTCAGCCTCAGCAAAATATACCGCACTAGAGAACAAAATCACCCCAATGAAGAGGAAGAAGATTAGTAAACCTAGCTCTCTCATACTTGCTTTGAGGGTCTGTCCCAAAATCTGGAGGCCCTTAGAGTGGCGGGAGAGTTTGAAGATTCGAAAGACTCTTACCAGTCTGATGACTCTCAGGATGGCCAAGGAGGTGGCCTGCTCTCCTTTCTGAGTCCCCTCCCGCTCGGCCATCTCAGTGCCCAAGGTGATGAAGTATGGGATGATGGCCACAATGTCAATGAAGTTCATGATGTTCTTGAAGAACTCAGTCTTGCTGGGGCAAGCAAAGAAGCGCACCACCAGCTCAAAAGAGAACCAGATGATGCACAAGGTCTCCACCACAAAGAAGGGATCTGTGAAGATGTTGGATTTGTAGACCTGGGTGGTGTTGTCAGTGCGATGCACTGTATACTCCTTGTCCTCCTTCAACTCAGGTAATGTCTCAAGGCAGAAGATCACGATGGAGATGAGGATCACCATGACAGAGACTATTGCAATGACCCTTGCAGGCCCAGAGCTCTCTGGGTATTCAAAGAGGAGCCATACTTGGCGCTGGTACTCCCCCTCCGGCAAGGGTCTCTCCTCATCTTTGATGAATCCTTCATCTTCCCGGAACTTCTCCATGGCCTCCTCACCCAGCTCATAAAATTTGATCTCCTCAGAGAACATGTCCAAGGGCACATTGACCGGCCGGCGAAGCCGCCCCCCAGACTGGTAGTAGTAGAGGATGGCATCAAAGCTGGGCCGATTCCGGTCAAAGAAGTATTCGTTGCGCAAGGGGTCAAAGTACCGCATGCGCTTCTTGGGGTTGCCCAGCAGAGTGTTGGGGAACTGGGCTAAGGTCTTCAGCTGCGTCTCAAAGCGTAGTCCGGCAATGTTTATCACTACGCGCTCACAGCACTCATGGTCATCATGGGCAGCAGGCTGGTAGCTATCCTGGGGGTGGCCAGGTAGTGCAGAAGTCTCGTCCATGTTCTCTCCAGCCATCACAGTCATGGTGGCACACGGGACTGGAGGCCCAGGGGTAGGGGAGGAGAAATGAAGGAGAAGGACTTGAGGAGTGGGGAGGAGGAGGGAGGAGAGCAGAGAGCCCCAGGACCAGTTCAGTGGGAAGGGGAGGTGGGGGGGGAAGGCTTAGAATCTGAAGGGAAGGATGGAGAGATTGAGGAAGGGAAGGATGAGCACCCTAAAGGATGAAAATATCCAAAAGGGGAAAGGGGAGGTGGGATGAAGGGAGAGGCATCAGGGATGATGGGAGGCTGAAGAAAGAGGGAAGAAGTACCTTTAGGGGGGGAAGAGGGTAGGTAAGGTGAGGGGTCCTGTCCCCCAAGCCAGGAGGCTGAAGGTCTATGGAGTGCACCCCCAGGCTGGGGTCCCCTCCCCAGCCGTCTCCTTTTGCCTTTAACTCGATGCGTCCACTTTTCTTTCCGACTGGACCATCGCCGCAGCTGCTGTCATGAAGTTACCACACACACACACACACACACATACACACAAATAAATAAATAAATAAACAAATAAATAAATAAATTACGGGGCAGCTGGGAGGTGAGTCCTTGCAATGCCAACTCAGCAAATTTCCACTGCCTACCCCTCACCCCCCCACACCTCCGACTGCCCCGGTCCTCTCCTCTTGTGCACTGGGGAGAGACGGATGGAGGTAACGCTGCTTTTGAAGGCATAAAGCTCACTTGCAGGAAGGAGGCTGCCAAGGAGGAGAAAAACATAAGAAAACCAGCCCCCAAACCCCACCACACACACACGCTCAGGCGCAATGGATTGGCTTTCACACCAGCAAGAACATCCCGCTCTGCCCACTACGGCAGCACATGCGGAGCCCTACGCACTCCCACGCATCCCCCAACACGCACCGGGGGCTCTCAGGGCTCAGGAAGGGGCCGATGCGGACCCTGCAGTGCCCTGAGCGCATCAGAAGGGCTTCCCAGGCAACTTCAGCGGGGTCAGCTCCTGTGAAAAGTCTCTCCTGACCACCACGCTCCCCACTTCAGGGTCGGTGGAAACTTAGTTGAGCACTGACAACTTCATCACACCAACTGGGGGGGATTAGGGGAGGGGGAGCAAAGCATCCTCTCTTGCTTTGGAGCAGCTAAACACAACTAAGAGAGGGACGAGGGGAGGGAGCTCGACAGCCCAGACCCAAACTGTCCAAAATAAGAGTCCGACAGCGCGGGGGGAGAAGGGGCTTCTCCTTACCTGCTCCGAATGAGATGCGTTGGTTAGGAGTAGGAGCCAGTGCCGGAATGCGTCAAGTCGCCTTGCAGCAGCATCC
>NW_009697967.1:0-10834 GCF_000703405.1 Apaloderma vittatum | reverse complement strand
CAGCAGATTGACACTTCTGCTTAATTTCGTGATGGTGACAAATCCCTATTGACTTTAGCAGCAGCAAAGCCCACTTATCTCTAGCATCATAGCCCAAACCAGATTTAATCTGCAATTGTTTTCCTCCTCTCCTCCACCAGTACCACTCCCCAGCCCCTGGCTGAAGCCTGGTGCTGACAGTGAGCATTCAGCTTTTACCGTCAATAACCAGCAGCCTTAGCACTTGGCAGCTGCTGTTACACTCTAGTGGCTGAAGCAGAATCCAAAGCATCAAGTAGCACATTTTCATCTCTAACGACTTCCTCCTAATATCAGGGCAGTATTGTTTACTGAGCCACTAGATTAAAAACTTGATATGCCTTGTCATATTGTTGAATGTCCATTGGCAATGAATGAACTCGAAGCTGCCGAAAGCTACCATGTGGATACGAGGCCTAAAGGGGTTTGCATTTTAATTTTATTTTTAATCTTTTAAAAGGCACCAAACATTTGGGATAACATCAGGACTCAAATGAAATTCCAGCAAGCTTCCATTAAGCAGTGGAACCCAGAGGTATTTGGACACATCAAGTAAAATTGTTTCACATTTATTATATATACACTGACATCACAAAACCTTTGGAAAAGGGTAAAGCTGAAAAATCAGCTGCTCAGGGTATAAGAGATACCATAAATCAACACCACCATAGCAAAGCTTGTCCAATTTGCAATTTAGAAACAAAAATTTTATTCTTTCTATCTATAGTATTTGAGAGCTTGTCCCAGATCTGAAGCATTAACATCTGTTTCAGAGCTGTTGCATGAGTGTAAGGAGGATTCTCTAAAAACAGCAAGATAGCACCACGGGCTAGCACAGAAGGTGGAACAAGCAACACACTTCTAAGACAGCCTGCAAACAGCAAGAAAATATTAGCTTTCATACTACATATTGATAGTGGTCTCCAGAGCAGTCAGAATCACCCTCCTCAGTTTATTCTCATTTTTCCCAGGCTGTACTCATGACCTCCTCAGAGTTCTCCTACTGTGCTCCAGCACCTTTACGCAAGACTGCCAACATTGCTCTATCTCACCTCACCTCTGTCTCCAGTTCTATCATCATCTTCCTTTTGGCTGTCATCCAAATTCATCTCCTCATGTGGGCTATGCCCACGTGAAGAAGTAGAAGATTTGTGGGGCAGGTCAGACCTAAAGTCTACAGGAAGCACATTTAATATCGATGCTTCATTATTGAAGCAGATATGTGACTGCAAAGTCGTGTATTTCCTGATGTGAAACCTGTGATCTCATTGCTTGGGTTTTCTATAATACAAAGCAGTCATTTGCCATGATATGCTTTTGAACAGAAAGTACACCACTCATAAGTCACAGTGAAATAAATTATGTCCCGATGCATCTTACTATTTGTCCTTTAGTTTGTTTGCTTTATTAAATACACAGCAAGATATTTGCTACTCCTGAAGTTGACAACTGCCTGCAAAAAACACACCAGTTTGGTTTCATTTTATGTTTTCATGTGGGTAACAGGTCTAAGGTGACAAATTTTTTTTAAAAGTAAGTTTTTTGAAAAAGTGTCATACAGGGAAAATGTCATTTTATTTTCTAATAGAATATTTACACAGATGAAAAAGTAGGTCAGTATTAGCTTATGATTCCAGCTCGATTTCATTTCTAAATATGTTTTTCATTGGTAAGATGTCTCTTTTTGTGTCCCTGTCAGATATTTCCCATAAACAGCCTTATGAGAAAAAAAATAATAATAAAAAAATCTCTTTCCTGTTCTTCAACAAGTTTTAATAATTTTTTCCTCACTCTCTAGTAACCTTTGTAACTCCATAACCAGCCTACTCTGGTACTTCTTATGCAAGTTCACTAAAGTTCATTTTAAAAAGTGCATTAGAGATTAAGGAGGTTACTATTGTTATCTCCACACATTACTTTTGAGCAAATTTATACTAAAGAAAGTAGAAAATTCACCTCCCTACATCATTACAGGGTTAGAATTCTCATATATCTGATTTTATGTATATAATTTAAAGCTTGATATGCTCAAATAGCTGTTAGGCTTTACTATCTATATTGTAAATAGTCGCACTGATTATTCAAGAGGGTTTGATTTCTTAGCCTAATAAGAGTGAAATAAGATTAATGATGTATTTTGTTTACTCAATACACATTTTTTTTCTTGAAAATCAACAGATCTGCAGATATATACAGATGGACATATGTATCTCTATGATTTGTCCATCATATCTTAAGGTACTAGGTGGTTATTCTTGTCACATTACTCTAAAGTCATTGTGTTTTCAGGTAGAAAATCTGAAAATACATATGTGGCTTTTTTCCTTTTTATTGCCTATGTAATTAAATAAATCATGTACTACACTGCAATATTGATTGCCAGGAAGCTGGAAGTTTGGAAGAGATACCTGTAAGGCAAATGAGGCCCTTCTATTATATGTTGCATAAATACAATTTTCAGTTAATAATTATGCTGACTTGCAAGGCAAATCATGATGAACTGAGTTTATGTGCAAACTTTTAAACGCTACTACATTTATTTATGAATCTTCCAGATGATAAAAAAAAATACATATCCTTCTTTGACACTTGAGCAACTTTCCAATATCACTTCAATAGTATTTGAGAACCAAGTAAAATGAATTCAAATGGGGAAAAAAAATAAATCAGTTGCAGCCATTGCTCAGCCCGTTCTCCCACTATAGGCCACTGAGAAAGGGTGAAAAGAATGTTTGATGGGATCTTACCAGAGTACAAAACTCACACCTTCAAATTTCAACAGTCATGAGACATGCTTCCAAAAAGTTTCAAATAAGGGTATTTTACTTCTGCTGAGTTACTTTGCACTCTTTATATATGCATACACATACTCACTCCTTCACTCCAAATATTCTCCCATTTCTTAAAACAAAAAAAGCCTACCTCCAAAATCCATTGGAAAGTACTTGAATGTAACATAAAGGTTATACAGTTACACATGCAAGAGTTGGACAGGTACAAAGTGAAGGCTGGACTTTTAAGTTTATCATAGTAGCTCTCTCATTATTGCTCTTTGTGGTACCATAATAATGATACAATAGAACCAGTTCACTAGAGGCACAGAAATAAATTAAACACTTCTAAATCTACTTAGTTTTAAATTCTTTTTACACAAAAAAATAAAATCAGATACTAACATTTAATTAACAGATTAAGAAAAAGGAGATTAAGAGTTTGCTAAGGACCTCCAGGTCATCAGTGATATCCGAGGTACCCAAAGGAAATGAAGGAGGCAAAAAAGAAAAGATTCTTGCTCTTCCAAAGATTACAATCCTATATAAAATGACTATGATGGATGCTGGTTATTAATTGAGACCGATTTTAATGCTACTTTCAGCAATTAAACTGAAAAGTGTTAAATAGCAGTCCTAAAGTTACTGAAGCATAACTCAAGTAATTAGGTAAGGCATAAAAATGCTACTTCAAATTTATAATATACATAGCTCACATCTATAGTAATATTCTTTTGGGATCCTTTTTTTTTCCAGTTCTGTTTCCTGGACAAGGATGAGCATAAAAACAATTAATCAATTTTTGCTTCTTTGTTCAGCAGTGATAAGCCAGACCATCAGCTGCTTATTGTACCACTGGTTCAGAATGTGTAATCTGAAAGATTTTGTGTCCTAACCCTGCTAAAACTGCATTCACTTTCATCCCAACTGCTGTGTAAGTACACATAAAAAGGTTTGTGTTAATATTTCAAAAACACCATTTTCAGAAGGCAGCTGTCATTTTAATGGATATATAAGTTTTCTCTTGACTCATTTGCATCTCATCTTTTTGCTGTTTATATGTTGGTTAAAGCTTCTTTGACACAATCAGGTTCAAAATACTAAACATTTACAATTATATTGTACACATAGAAGGGGCATGGCCTACCAAAACCAAAATGCTTTACTGACAGTCCAAGACTTTTCAGCTTTGGTACTGATTTAACCAACAACAGTTTCCCTTATTTTCCAAAAAAGTAAGAATACACAAGCACACAACAGGACACACAGCAAAGCTCGGGCCATAGCATATCATACTGACATACATTTATTGATATGTAAACATATCAAAAGCATTTATTTACTGAAAAGTTTTACCCAACTGCTGAAGTAACTGCCTGCAGCAATGTTATCACGGTACCTCAAACCTGGTGCATTGAACGGGGACAGTCAAATTAAGTTGGGAGATGTCCAAAGCTCAGGGTTTGGCCTAAAGATGATTTATTAAATTTTATTATTTCCTCTGGGACAACACAAAACCAAATTTAAGTCCTGACTGAAGCACTATCTCCAAACCTATTCTTTATAAAGAGCTTAGTAGTCTTCAGTGATTCTGCGGTTATTTCCTAAAGGCAAAGGATATTTATACACAAGGGAAGCAACTCAAAAGAAAACTGGCAAAAACATGAGTTACCACATGAACTTTAACAAAGTTATATAAATCAAGAGTGTTCAGAAGTAAAAGGAAGTTACAATTCTCAAGCTCCAGAAGAAAAGGCAGAGCATATTTTATCTGGAGAAGAAAAAAAACAAAAAGGGAGGGGGAAGGGAACCACTCAGAACTGAGAGACAGAGGGGCTAACGTGATAGACCTTTGGGCTACTTTGAGGTGCTCAGACCTCAAGGCCAAAATCTTGAGATTCTTGGAAGAGAAGCATTAAGAGAAAAATGTTATTAAGTATAACTGTTACACTGCTTTGATTCCTTTTGGTGACCAGTTGTCCACTTCTCTAATCAAAGATTTTTTTTTTGTTAGAAACTTGTTGTGTTGTAATATTAATCTTGTCGAGTTTTAAAAGTGAGTTCAGAGGAAGCTAACTAATAAGGAGAGAGTCTTTTTAAATCCCCTTAAACTTCACATACAGAAACCTGAGACAAATTTGAAAAAACAAGGTATTGGGGCAAGTCTTCTTCTGAACTTCAGATGTCAGCATCAAGTGACAGATTGAGGAAAAGCCCTTCCTATCTGGCAGGCACAGACCAGCAGCTCTCTGGCAAGAAGCAGATGGCAGAAATACAGACGAATGCTCTGAACAGTCACCAAGATCATCACTCTAATCAAAGAGGGAAGCACAGAACAGCCAAACCAAAGCACAGAAGTTACTCTATTAATGCTCAAATCTGCTACAAGATATAAATCAACCAAAATTGAAGTGGGAAGAACCACTCTCTTCTCAAATTGCTTCCAAAATTATCTTGCTTCTCTCACAGATTTGCCAACTCTAGTAAACGCTCGGCAGCTATCAAAAATGAAGTCTTACTTCTTAGCTCTGTTCTCAGGACAGGTAGGATTAATCACTCAGTCTTTGAAAACAATCTGATCAGAGAGAAAGACTAAGTAGGATTAAGAAATGTTGGAAAGAAAACAATCCGAAGGAAATCTCTAGTCTGTCTTTTTCAGTTTAAAAGTCTTATACTAATACAATTTAGGATTGAAGGAAGGAGATACGGTGATATCCTGGTTCATATAATCTGCCAGTCCAAGCAGGTTAACTTTGTCCCTTCGTATTTCTGAACTACATGCATATACAGGTCTGCCCTGTGGAAGCCTAGGAGATTAGAGCTTAGTTTTCCATTCCGAAGGCTGGATTTAAACAGGTGTATGTAGGAAATAGCATCTTAGTCATACAGTAATAAAAATGTAAAAGCAGTACCCAATTGTTTATCCAGGGTCATACAACTGGGAGCTGCATGGTAGGAGTTACAAAAGCACTTGGAGCGAGCGTATCCCACTGTGAATAGCTGCAGTTTTACATTCCATACGCTATTTTAGTCATGACTGGTTAATTTGCAGACAATTTTATCAGCTGTGATAAAATGCTGTCATATTCAATCATACAATAGTCTCCCATATTCCTTTGGGTTCTTGATTTTACTCTTACTCTGAGAGGTACTTCAGCACCTAAATCAATACTAACTTCAACAGTTGCCTGCAATACACATCTAGAAATCACGAAATTTGTGCTTCCAAATGTAGCTGTTGTGTTCTTCACTTTGGTGTCAATGGAAACAATTGCTGAATGCCCTAAACAATACATATACAGGGAAAGAACAACACTGAAATTATTGCTATTATATCACTACTGTATTTGCCAAAAAGCAGAGTTGTTATCCATTGGACAATATGATCAGGACATTTTTGTTATTTTTCCTTTAATTTGGCAATTATGGGCTTAGTTGAAATTTTCCATATGCAAACTGTTTTTTCTAAAATGAAGAATAATTTCTATTTAATTTTTGAGACAGATGTAGTGCTAAGAAAAGTTACCTTCGGAATTTTCTAGAGTGGCAAACTTCAGTTCAAGTATAAGGTTTCTTTCCAGCAGTAAAGCGTGTTAGGTTCCAAGTAGATGAGCCCTGGACAACAGGAAAGAGCAAACTCTCAGCAACAGTATCAAAACTTTAGAGAAAAAAATAAGGGGGGGGGAAACAGTTGAACACTGAGACAGGTTGCTCATGGAGGTTGTACAATTTGTGTCCTTAGATGTATTCAAAACTTACTGAACAAACTGAGATGACTGGACCTGCTTTGAGCAGAGTGTGGAAATAAGAGAGCTTCAGAGGCCCCTTGCAACCTGAAGTATTCTGCACTTTTACAATCTTATTTTCACTAACTCTATGCAAGTAACTTTCTCCAAATCCCTCTATTAAGAGAAGAAAGACAGAATAATTGGAGAACTGAGGAGAGAAGCACAGAAGGAGTGAACTGGTTGCTCAGAAGTAATTGCTTAATTATCATCAGTACTAGAACCACCAGATAAGATGTGTTGACAGTAAAGACAGTAAAATACGCTGTTTATTCAGAAGCATTTCTAGTGAGAATTTACTACCACACTCTAGGCAGAATTAAATCTAAAGCCAGGTTGAAAGACAAGGAATGAAATTCACAGAATCAAAGCAGGAAGCACTGAAAGGCAAGTAGTACAGAAGAGACAGTAATTGAGATTCAAAGTTCTTCTCAGATTATATGAAATCATGTTTTGTATTAGGCAGACAAGCAGAAGAAAAATATAAAGGTAGTGGAAAGAGACTGAAATAAAATTAAGACAAGAACCAACACAGCACAAGACTGAACTGGTAGAAGGAAACATGCAGTCAGTGCCCACGTTGTGTATATGATGGAAGAATAAATGTATTGGAGATGGCAGTGACTAGTGACAGACTGTAAGAGATTAAACCAACAAAGACCTCCCTTATGCTTACCAGTTTTGCTGCTAAAGTAGATAATATTCATTGAATCAATATGCCAAAGTGATACTAAAAGAGCAGGTAAAATTCACTAGCTTTGAGAGGATACAATTTTCATCAGTTAAGAAAACATTTACCTAAGTGAACAGGCTACAGTACAGTATTATAAGTGTATTATAAATTGTTTCATTCCATTTCGGAGCACCTTGTTATCTTGTTTTGCAGAGGAAGAGGTTTTTCTGCTTTTTTTAGATAATGACCCAGCTGGCTACAAAAGTACTTCTGGCCATCCCATGCATTCTAGCACTCTCTGTCAGAACTAAATGACTATTAGTTGACATGAGAATTGGAAACAGTTTTAGAGATAAGGCAGGTCATTAGACAAAAAAAGATAAACTCTGTTTTTGAGCAACTGACAATCTAAATAGGTTGTGTGTGCAGGTTTTTAATGACAGAAATCAAATACATGGTATAAGCTTATAGCAGCCTCTGTCCTTGCTCCTCATAAACCTAAAGTATGCTTCCCTTTTTCTCACCATTCCTCACTGACTCCTGCCTAAAGCAGAGTTTTCATGAAACTATTTGTTTTCTCCTCAGGCCTGTACAGCTTAAGTAGTTTTCAAGTTCCTTACCACTATATGTGACTTTGAATGAGTGTCACGTGTTGCAGGTTAGACTTTGCACAAAGCTTTCCCCTCTCCCCACCACTGTCTTCATTTTAAAAGATTAAAATGATTATCCAAAGATTCAGAAAAAGTTCAAATGCTTAATTTTGATATCTGTAGTAACAGCCACAACAAATGTCCATGCTGAAGAAAATTCAGATGACTTTCCAGCAGAAAAATAGTCCAAGCTGAAGAAAATAGAGCTATGCTAAACCAAAGGTAGGTTCATATTTATTCCAGATTCAGTCACGAGTCTGTCAGTAATAAATGTCTCTAAATCATGTTTTGGTTAGAGTCACGCTTTATCAAAAAGGCCACTAGCACTTTCTATTCATGCTTTTTTCCTTCTAATGACAGAAGTAATTGAAAAATTGGTATCATTTACAACAGTAGTCTTTATATTTGCCATGTAGTGGAGCTATTTAACATCATCCCACCTATACCAAGAAAGAATACATAATCAATACTGTAATAGCCCTCTGAGTGCTCTTCATAAAGTGGTTTTGGTCCTACAGTCACTCATCATGAAAACTCCTGTTGGATTTAACACGAGAAAATTAAGTTCACAATACCTGACACTTCTAAATGCATGGTTTGGGGGTTTTTTATATACAAGATATGGGTTTTAACAACCATAACACATTGCTAATACACATAGACATCCTCCCCATGCCCACCCCACATCCCCCAAATCCTCATCTCATAGCAGAGGTATGCTCAAGATTTTTCCATACAGCCTTTTTCACAACTTGGGTGCATGCTCTTCAAAACATACAACTTGAATTTAGGAAAGACAGACTTCAGTGGGTTCTCCTCTTAAAAAGGAGCAGACATTTATATCACTCTAGTATCTTCCAGGTCTCTCATTTCCTGAGGATGCATGCAGCTATTTTCTTTTTATTAGCTGTTTTTCAGTCAGCATTAAGAATGACAGTAGTAGGATCATCTCAGCCCCAGGTACTGTACAGATACATTAATAAAAGTTGCCTTTTTTTTTTCCTGTCATGCCAGCCCGAACAGATAAGTAACAGTCTTTGGAGGGTGAGAAATTAAGGGATTAGTTCTGTAATCCTTTGTAGAATATTGTTGCTCAGCAGCTTCTTTGTGAATCAAGGAAGGTGACCCTGCTCATCACAGCTCATCAAATTTCACTTAATGAGAACTCAAGAGGGCACTGGTGAGAAATGTGGTATAGAAGGATAAGTGGAATGAATTTGATGATAATACCGTACAAATTGTATCTAGTGCTATTCAATTAGTTTGATGTGTTGAAGTCTCAGAGGAAAAAAATAAGCAAGGAAAGATTTATAGGGAGAAGAGACTTATCTCTCAACTAATATTGTTCAGTACACACAAATAAACTTTCAGGTCAGAAGAACTATATCTGATAGCTTCTCCCTTTCCTCCGAAGCACACCAGCAGGACTAGCAGCAGTCTCTTACTGATAACTAAACTTCCTTGTACATCACCACAACGACAGCAACTGAAGAGAGACTTGCTAAAAAACACATATGATTCATTCAATCAGTAAGACTTAGTCAACAAGAAGTAGCTAGTAAAAACAAAAAGCAAAGAGATGCCACTGTCAACATACTCCTCCACGATCCCCCATAAAGACAGAGAGCAGATTTTTACCATCAGCAGAAGAGAAAAATCTTAACTAATATAGTTGTACAAAGACATTTATTGGAAACTAAATGGCATCATTAAATGTTGAAACTGGGTTTTTTCCCTACTTTATCAGGATTTGGTGTAAGACATTTTTCAGTTTGTTGTGGTTTCTTTTTAAAAAATTCTCCACTAAAATTTAACAAATTATTTGAAACAAAAGTATATTTTTAGCATTGCAATTACTGAAAAAAAAATGTTTTTCTCTAGCTCAGGATTGCGTTAAATTCCCTTCTTCAGAATGCTGTATATGACACCCTATACATATTCATATATTTGAGAAGTCAGTCATGTTAGTTCCAAGAGAACAGTGAAAGAAAACATGGTTAGAAACCTTCAGCAAGCCTTGGAAAAGTGATTTACTAGGAATTTACTAGGTTTTTTTACTAGGTTTTTACCCAGTAATGCAGGGTCTCAGTTCTGCAGTAGCTCTTCACATGGACTTAATAAAAAAGAAATATATTGAACTGGAAATTACTTATAATTTTGCCTACTGAACACTATACTTTTTTGCAACATGGACATTTTGAAAAGGTTTGTTCTGCTATGAAACCTGCTTATCTGAGGAAAAAGCCAAGATTAATACACTCCCCCCTCAATGTTATTATATTTTATGTCTCATGTATTAGGCAAAGAAGTTAAATTGTCTCAGGCTAGTCTTCCTTACTTGATTACAGATACTTTAAAAGCAAATTTTACTGCTGTGTTCATATTCTAGAACTTGGGTATTACAGTTTTGATGCTATGCAATCAACAAACATCATCATGCCCATCTATCGTACTTGTTCATCTACTTTGGTTTTGCAGGCAAAGTTTGCTGGAGACTAAAAACTTCAACAGTCAAAATTGTATATTAAGCTATTTTTCCATACAAGACCCCAAACACTGGACTATATCGCATCTAGTACAACATGCAATGATCCTTTTGTTCTTTTTTCCTCCAAATGTAGAAAATCAATTTTTCTTGCCCCTGCAAAAAAAAAAAAGTCACTGTCTAAATATCAAGCTTAATAGGTTTCAACAGAAAATGCTTTTGGCCCTCATGGTACAAATATGGCTTTCAGCAGCTGCAGTTCTGAAAACATTTGAAAGGTGTTGCTCTTTTTTGATAGCAGCTTGTGAGACAAATATGCCAATTAATAGCTGAAACCTGCACGCAAATCTTCAAACTGATGCCACGCATAACCCATAATTGCTGAGGAGTACTGTGGCTCAGGTCAGATAGGACTCTCTGAAGTCCTTTTACCTCCAGTCACAAGAACTTTG
>NW_009697966.1:0-1587 GCF_000703405.1 Apaloderma vittatum | reverse complement strand
GGGAAATTTCGGCGTGGGGGCGCCTGCATCTCACTGCGCCATTCTTCACCTACCCCGTGAAAGACGGAGTGCTCGCAGATATTACGCAGTGACGTGTCTCCGGGGACTTACACCTGTTAGCAAGGACCAGCCTTGGCCACCCAGCTGCGGTGGCCACTGCTGTGATGTTTCCTGATGCTCGGGTCCTTCCTTTCCTCACCCTTGTCTGGCATCTGATGAAGGTATACTTTCTCTGAAGATCCTTCTGGCTCTCGACATGACAGTCTATATGCTATTTGAACAAATCAAAGCTGAAATGCGCTCTCTATCTGGTTTACACCTACCCTCAGGGCTTCAGCCTGCAGCAGGCTAGGAGAAGAGACCCTCTGTAGTTACACCTGAGCAGTGAGGCATCTGCCTAGTTTACATAGCACCCTCATGGCAGGTCCCTCACTTTGGTCAGCGTCCTGCTGAGACCTGAGAGGGTGAGAGGAAAGGTGATCCCCTCCTTATGAGCATCCCTCCTCCAGGCTGGGCGAGAGAGCTCTGAGCGTAGGATACCTGGAGCTTGCAAATTTAGTGGAAAGCTACGGAGACCTCCGGGAAGGGCTAGTTCCCTTTCCCAGCCCCTGCCCGAGACACACACAGACCCCCAAGGTGGCTTCAGCCTCTGCCTGCCGTTCCTGTGGGACAGCCCGGCGCCGCTGCCCCGGGCTGCAGTCCCACGGGCTGTGCTCGAAAAGTGACACGGCCATCTCTGTGCATGACCTGGGAGGGGGACACTTCGGTTGTGTCCGGGCACGAACGAAGGGACTCATCAACATTTCTAGCTTTCCATGAGGTTTCTCCGCGAGCATCACACACCGCAGACTGACCGCGATGCATTTCCCGACGAGCACGAGAGAAGTCAAACCAGGGCAACAGAGAGTCCCGCCAAGTGTGTATTACTGACGGATTTCCCCTTCCCGCCACAAAGTTTTAAAGGGCTTTGCACGGAAAGCAAATGCAGAGCTGAGGGATGCTGCAACGTTTACAAAGCTAAGAGTGCTCACCGGGGCGCTGGGGACCTTGTACCTAAAGGTACAACCCTCACGTTTAGTGTCCGCCGACCTGGCCTTATGGCCTTCCCAGGAGTTATTGCAAAAGAAAGACTGTTGATGAGCTGAGGAGTGCAAAGAGAGACGCATCCCTGTGCCTGAAGGGAAGCACGGCAGAGCAGGGCTTCAGACAAGCGTCTGGGACAAGTTCCTTATTTTCTGGCAACAAGCCAGCCGAACAAAAGCCTTCAGCCTCTGAATGCCAGACTGTAAGTCCCACTGCCTCGAAGGCTAGGCACAGCTGGTCTGTCCGCCAGACACCGCAGGGTCAGGCCTCCTGAGTGACTTTTGTGCTTCTCGGGAGACGAGGGCTCTTACTGTGAGCTGGGGAGACCCCAGTCGGTCGGTTTTGTTGCGAACGGTATTTGCAGGTTTGGAAAGAGGTGGTAAGAAACGTCACCCGGAATTTCCCAGAGATTGCTTCAGTGGGAAAGAAAGGACGGGAAATGCTCCCCCAATCGGTTCTTTCCCGCGGTGTGAGTCCGGTTAACGCACTGTCCCTGCAATCTTA
>NW_009697965.1:0-241 GCF_000703405.1 Apaloderma vittatum | reverse complement strand
GGCCCGAGCCCTTGCGCCCCGGAGCGTCAGGCCTGGGGTGGGCCCGAGTGGCCCCAGGACACCGACAGGCTCCAGGCCTGGAGAAGGCCTCAGCCATGGGGCTGCCCCGAGCCCGGGCCGGCTCTGAGCACACGGGGAGGCTGGTGGCACTGCTGGAAGGGAACAGCAGGAGTCGGGAAGCCCCAAGGGCAGCAGCTTCCCCTCTTCCCAGCGAGAGGGCAGATTCCCCTTCAGGCAGGTT
>NW_009697964.1:1073-1428 GCF_000703405.1 Apaloderma vittatum | reverse complement strand
TCGCAACCCTGGGCACACTCGTGAGCGCAACCACGTGCACAATCACAACCGCAAACGTGTCCACACCCGCAATCACAATCCCCGTGCGCACTTGTGAGCACAACCCGCCGGCACAAGCACGTTCACAACCACGCTCAGAGCTCCGTGCGCGCTTGTGAGCGCAGCCACGTGCACTGTCGTGACCACAAGCACATTCACAATCACACCGGTGACCCCGTGCACGTTCACAACCCTGTGCATGAGCACGTCCCCAACCCCACCCACGCTCGTGACTGTGGCCACGTGCACAACCACGACCTCACCACCATGCACAATCACCACCCTGCACGCCCCCGTGAGCTCAACCACGCTCGTG
>NW_009697964.1:583-953 GCF_000703405.1 Apaloderma vittatum | reverse complement strand
GTGGGCGTGCAAGGCCCAGTGCATGTGCTAGGTGTGCAAGGGTGGGTGTGCAAGGCTTGGCATGCGTGCAAGATGTGCAAGGGTGGGCGTGTCAGACCCCGCACATGGGTCAGGCGTGCAAAAGTGGGTGTGTGAGACTGCACACGTGCTAAGTGTGCCAGGGTGGGCGTGTGAGACCCTGCATGTGTGCCAGGTGTGCAAAGGTGGGTGTGCAAGGCTCAACATGTGCACCAGCTGTGCCAGGGTGGGCGTGTGAGACCTTGCACACATGCCAGCCGTGCAAGGGTGGGTGTGCAAGGCTCAGCACGCATGTCAGGCGTGCAAAGAAATGTGTGTGAGACCTTGTGCGTGTGCAACAGTGGGTGTGCAA
>NW_009697964.1:0-336 GCF_000703405.1 Apaloderma vittatum | reverse complement strand
AAGGATGGGGGGGTGAGACCTGACATTTGTGTCAGGCGTGCAAGAGTGGGTGTGCGGGGCTGAGCACACGTGTGCCAGGTGTGCAAGACCCCATGTGCATGCCAGGTGTGCAAGGGTGGGCATGTGAGACACTGCACACGGGCCAGGCGTGCAAGGGCGGGTGTGCAAGACCTGACAAGTGTGCCAGGTGTGCAAGGGTGGGTGTGCAAGACTGAGCACATGTGCCAGGTGCACGAAGGCGGGTGTGTGAGACCTCGCGCGTTTGCGACCGTGAGTGTACAAGGCTCAGCACACGTGCGAGCGCGGGTGGGTGAGACGTCACATGTGCCAGGCGTG
>NW_009697963.1:0-3827 GCF_000703405.1 Apaloderma vittatum | reverse complement strand
GGGCAGGGACAGCTCCTCCAGATCCCCCACCCCAAAGCCAACCCTCCTTCCTCACACGGTTCTTCCCTGATGCTGCTCTTGGAAGTTTTGTAGCGAGTCCTCATAAATTTCCATCGATTCCACCAAATAATTTCTACTTCCCTCAGTTTCATGTGTTTTTTTTTTAAGTGAAATCTTTCTTCCTTTTTCATGCAAGAGGGATACAAAGTTAGCTCTAAATAAGACTGCAGATAGTGTCAGAGGCCTCTGAACCATGTGGTCAATACCAAGAATACTTCTGTTTAATCCCATTCTACCTACACTTATCCCTTTCATCAAGTCACTGGCCAAATCTTTTCACTTTGAATTTGCTCTCAGACTGAATCTCCTTCCTTCCTCATCGAGTTAGATGGATTTAAGTAATGAGAGCTACCGAAAGAACAGAGCACATACAAAACAACTCCAAAAAATGGGCTCAACGAGGTTTATTTTCAAGCTTTTCCTTGCTTACTTCTTAGCAGATGGATGTACAATTTCCTCAGTTAATCCCTCTTTGACCCAAATCAACTTTTTCCAAACTATTTTCTTAAACAATTTGTTTTACAATCTTGCCTGAATGAACTCGACAATAGACACGTTTCAGTTACCCTGGACAGCAATGAGGAGGGATGCGGAGGTCTGAGCTGGCCCGGTGCCCCGCAGCAGCTCGGGGGCAGAGGGAAGGTTGCTGCAGCGCAGGGCTCCAGGTGCCACTGGCACAGCCCGGAGCTGCTCGCTCCGTCATAACGGGCTTTGGTTTTGCACGACTTAATTCACGCTCTTCAGAAACAGGAGCCAAGGACAAGCAGTGAGCAGGACCTCACCCCACGCTACCGAAAGGACGGCACGTCCACGCTGTGCTGAGCAGCAGTAACTCCAGCCTGGCACAGCCTTCAACTGCAGGAACTATTTTACACTGGAAGGAAGCGCTGGCCTTCACTTGGAAGGCTGCTGTAATATTTTAATAAAATGCAACCAGTCCATGAACGGACGGGAAAACACTGGATCATCACGAATTTGTCTGAAGGTGTCTCCACAGGTTAAGCCCCTTCGCTCCTCTCCATCCCACTGTCAAACTGCATCTCTGCTCAGAGCCAGCCTTCTGGTTTCTAAACACCCCCACTGCTGCATTTCTCGTGTCTGCTTCGTCCATCAGCAAAGTCAACATCACTGCGGACGATGACCGCGGTCATGCCAGTCTTGCCCTTCTCCCGGTGACGGGAGCCAGCACTCATCACAAGCGTGGCCAGGAAAGTGATTATTCACGGAGTGTCCCGAGCAGCCACAAACCCTACATTCAGATCAACGCTTTGAATTCCTCCATAGCTACAATAAAGATGATACAGGAGAAGAAAAAGACAAGTATTTATCACTTAGCCGCCCACTTGTTCACTTGCTGGGCTTTCAGGTGTGAAGAGAAATGAGACACATCTGACCCAGATGCTCGCCTGTCTGGGTCAAGCGTATTGGATCTGAGCAAATGTACTGGAAGACTCTTCCTTCCTCGTTCCCTGTCTTGTCGCAGCCTTTCTCCTGGATAGAAATTGCCAGAAAGACTCAAGAATAATTGGGAGATGCAAAAGGGAGCACCGGCGCTGCCTCTCTTTTAGATGTCTCAACAGATCTCCATTGCTTGTTCCTTTTGACTTGTGTAAATTTTATGCAGTAAAACAGAACATAAAGTTGATTATGGTACTGTAAAATGACTTAAAGGTCAAAAACTGGGTCAAACCCCCATCTCCTCCTCCTCCTCCTCCTCCCAACCCCATCATAACTGACAGGGTCCTGCAGGGCCCAGCTCTTGCTCGCAGGAACGGCCGCAGCAGAACGGCCGTGGTGCCCTTGCCGGGGGAACTCGTCCTCCACCACCGCTCCGGCACTTGGCTTCCCGACGGGAAACGATGCTTTCTGCAGATTTAGTGAAACAGGGTTCTAATTTAGCAATCGCCACGTACATCCAGCAGAACAGGACCCACTGTTTTGATAACGAGAGCAATAGAATTAGGATGAGCCTCAAAGTATCCCAGCAACTTAAACCATCTGGAGATCACCTCTGGCACGGGAGCCAGAAAAAGGCACCTGGGGACTGGGGTGTGACTGTTTGTACACTAGGCCAAAACACTGTTCCTTTTTCTAGACTCCAGCATGTTGTATTGGAGGACTTTAACATTATTGGTTTACCACCAGAGGACTTCTGACTCTTAGTTACTAAAGTTTTAAAATAATCGCAATCCTGTATCAGGCAGACGGCACCAAATACCTGTAAATTCAGGTTTGCTAACGTAGCAAGAGCACGAGGCTGGAATCCAATCTAGGCTCTAGACCTAAATATTTTTCAAGACAATTTGGCCCACTTGTTTTTTTAAAGAGAGTCTTAAAAATAAAGCATTAGCAGAAAACGCAAGGATGTTACATTAAAGATTTCATTGCTTGGGCACCATACGGGGTCTGGGAAGCAGCACAGGAGTCTCTGAAAGCTCCTAGAGATCAGTAGCTCTTCGGATAGCTTGTAAAGACCATACTGCCCTCAAAGACACTCTCACAGTTTTGTTTTTTATTTTTCATAGATAGGGTCAAAGGTATTGTACACTTTTCAGCCAGTGCAGCCCAGAACTGACTGCCCAGGAGCACATTTACACCCCAGTACGCACAAGGACACGTATTTTAACAATAGCATCAACTACAGTTTAGAAGAATCATCAAGTGACTTAAGATGCGAAAGATAATCTCTGAAAGAGGAGACCAAAAGGAAGCTGCCTGGAAATGGGAGAGGTTACGAGAATGGTTGTTGTGGGCGGAACGGACAGCAGATAGGAGCTATCTCCTTCACGCTGGCGACAAGGAGGTGGGAACCTCTTCGTCCACATCAATAGCAGCTGCGTGACACTGATACGAGCCCGGGTCACCATTAAAGCAGAATATTAACCTTTGTTTTGGTTTTCTTTTCAAATTGCTCCCTTTTGGATGAGGTCCACATAACTGTCATTGGCTTTTTCATTTCTTTTTCATATTCCATTTATGCATTCATCCCGCCCTTGAGGGGGAATCTATAGGAATCCATGTCAAGAATGCCCGAAAGGGACCTCTGACCTCCCCTTCCCTCCCCTGCGTCCCAGGAGGGGCTCCGAATGTCAACGTCAGCACGTGTCCAAAAAAGCTCAGCTAACTCCAGTGGTGCTAGACCACGGAGAGGGCATGGGCCACGTTAACTGCTGCAGCACCTTCCTCCCCGTCGGTCATCTACAGCTTCACGAGCGTGTCCCCGCTGCCACAGGGACGTGGGACTGTCCAGCTCCCAAAGCAGAGAAATCCCAAATCAGCAGCAGGTTCCTGTAGTTGTTATTAAAAGCGTTTTAACAGCATCAAAACACAGAGAGAGAATGGCCATGAAGCATCAGAGAAAGAGCCTTTTCCGTGGTGTGTGTTTCACCTATAGGGTCGCAGGTTGGAAGGGAGCTCAGGAATCATCGAGCCCAACCTCCAACTCAAGGACAGTGTCCAGGACTTTGGTCTCTGCGTATCAGAATGTCCTCAGAGAAAAAAGAAAGGTCCCCTGCCGAAGACAACCAGAGAAGGAAGGCTGACAAGATCGGAAAAGACTGAGAAAACGGAACAAGTACATTAACTCCTCCCTACTTATCTCCAGTCTTGTGTTCCCACCGAAAACACTTCACAAAAACGAAGTTCGAGCATCCTCGTTCTGCATTTCCGTCCTCAGAGACATCCCAGTCTCTCGCTTTGCTGTTCTGGCACAGGGGGAGGGTTCAGACACGGCAGCAGCAGCTGAGCTGGGCTCGCCTACACCCACC